>NC_091325.1:16416827-16430973 GCF_038502225.1 Cherax quadricarinatus
ATGGAGGAGGTAGAGTAGGAAGTAGACGAGTGGATGAAGAAGGTACAGTAAGTAGAGTGAGAGATAGAGGTGGAGATGGTAGATGGTCATAGGTAGATGTTTGGGAAGGTTGATGAAATGAAAACTTTGGGTAAAGAACAGGTGCGTGAGGAACGGGGGAAGAAAAGGGAATAGGTGCAAAGGGATGAGGAACAGGTGCAGATCAAAGAACAAGTGTAGGAAATGGAGGAACGGGTGTAAAAGATGTTGGAAAGTGCAAATGAAAAAAGAACAAGTGGAAGAGATGAACAAGTAGAAGAGGTGGAGGGTCGGAGGAAAAGGCACAGACGGACTAGGAACAGGTGCAAGAAGAGGAACAGGTGTTGTCCACAAAGTCCTGGTGGTGGTGTGCGATTATCATCACTCTTGCTGCTGTCAATCTTAGTATTATCATCCTTGTGGTCCTCGTCATCATCACAGTGGTTCGTCATTATTCCTGTGGTCATTCTTGGGATCATCAGCTGGGTCATCATCCTTGGAATAATCAGTCATAGTTTTTTATGTTTTCGTATGCCAAACTAACTCGACTAACCTTACCCAACCAAACCTCCTAAACTATCACAGTCGAATTTAAAATAAACAAAAGTTGTGCTGTTGCGTGGAGGGATAGGAGATTGATGTTGGGAATCATGCAAGAAAATTAGCCTATTGAAAAGAGCATAGGTTGTTAGCTTTCTGCTACGTTATATCTTATTAAAAGTTTCTAACGTTCACGAATAAATAAATAAGAAGCCACAATACCGTGGCTGGAACAAGTCAACAAAAAACCCGAACTTCGGAAACAAAATTAGTGATGACGTTTGTGTCGGTTCTTCACCATTAAGTCCTAATGGTCTAGGACGGACCGAAACGTCGTCATAAGGTATCTTCTATGTGCAGCTTTTTGGTAAAAAGTTCGTGAATAAGAATTTTTTTTCGGAATAGATTTAGTACACTATACTACATATTTTTCCAGTCGGTACTCGAAGAGAGTTTCGAGTTATTTAACAGCAAGTATTTTCGAATACAGGAGGAAGTCCACGCTCGTAATGTTTTGTACTCTTGATAACCAAGTCGGTACGGTGGTGGTCATGCGTGTGAGGTGTTGGATCGATACTCAACACTCCTTACACAATTGGCTGCTTTCCTGACATTTTAACAATCTAGATTTCAAGGCCTCCCTCCCTCCCTCTCTCTCTCTCTCTCTCTCTCTCTCTCTCTCTCTCTCTCTTTCTTTCTTTCTGAAACCAATTCTCTCTTGTTTGTTTCGTGTGGTGTCACTTCCAGCGTCTCTTGGCATTATTGGACACCTCTGGCATGGATGCTGGTGGAATCCTGATTTGATCTGCCACTCCCTCACAAGGGGCGCGGAGACTCCATTTGTTCAGGACTACGAAAAACCAACACCTCACCTTCCTTTCACTTAGGAAGTGGAAACAGTCACGCCTGCTGAGGTGAGCAACCCTCAGATGAACCATTGACAGGAACCTACGACCACTGAAGGAGACGAGACTCGTCCCTCACTCGCACTTACACACAACTCCTCAACGGAGCTGTGTGAAAATGGAAGCGACTTGTCCCCTCAACACATTCCCATCAATCACGGGAACATCACCACCTATCCCCCCTCACTGGAGCATAACTTTTTCTCTCTCTCTCCAACTAGCAGTATGTCGAAGGGAAAGGGATGGGAAAGTGTTTTCTGCTACACTATCATTGGCCGAACTATTTCAAGAGAAAGAAAGGTATTGACCCTACACTTAGTCCTACTAACCAGGTAGCCTCGGTGTGGCCTTTATGGTCAACTTGTAAGTCTTTCATAATAATCATAATAATCTTTAATTTCTACAAGTATATATACAAGGTATACAGTCCTAGCTGACATCAATGACACTACTATATGGAAAGCCCCCTTCTTATGCAGAGCATTTCGGGCAAATTATGTCAGTTTTGTTCCCAGGATGCGACTCACACCAGTCGACTAAGTCCCAGGTACCTTTTTTTACTGATAAAGTTGACGTGACGTCAAAAACTTCCCTAGCCGCGAGACTTACAGACAAGTCTCCTCACACGTGCTGCTTATGTTCACCTGCTGTAATCTATGTTCTGGTCGCTGTGCCATCCCAGAAATGTATCCTCCGAATCACATAACCGCAGCCTCTTGTACCTCAGTGCACACCAGAGGCGTTGCAATTGTACCTCCAAACACTCAAGAAACAGAAGCACTTCAGTTAATCTTCTTCGAGAAACAGGACCTATAGCTCAACCCCTCGAGGATGAGCGAGAACTCGTGGAGGTGGCGGGTAACACCTCGAAGAGGCCGAGAAGTGCTAGTTTAATACACTCAATGGATCTAGCACCTGTGGGTTAACCTAAAAAAAAGTTGGTGATAATTCGTTTCAAAAGGCCAAGTATTGTAAAAACTCGAACCTTTCTCTATGTAAAATACATCAACGTTTAAAAATCAGTAGAATCGTAGAAAAGTTACTGTGCAGAAACTAGTATCACAGTTTCTTCGATGAATAGTTAAATTAGCACCTACACAGCCTATGATCAGTCTAAGTTTGAACACTAGCAGAAAAGCTTTTTTTTTTTTTTTGAGTCACTGCTTGGGAACCAATAGCCTAAAATGTTTAATAAAATTGGCAAGTTGGATTTTACACAGTCAAGACAAAATGCAAGCATTGTTTTGAAAAAAAAAAAAAAATATACAAGTACTGAAAATCTGAAGCTGAACATTAAAGTCCTTCTTCAATCATAGGAAAATTAATGGTCCCCATTTTATTATACACTAAATCTTTTATAACGTTATATGTATTAGCGTTTAAATTTTCAAGATGTTCAAAAGAAATATTCTTAAGGTATTTTACAGAAAAAAATCCTCACAATGAAACCTACTCTCTCTCTTAATAAACAATCTCTTCTATGTGCTACACACAAGTGAAGGAAAAAAACCATACAACGGGTGGGGTTTGAACCCACGGTCAGAGCGTCTCAAAAGTCCAGACCGTCGCGTTAGCCACTGGGCCAGCAAACGCGACGGTCTGGAGTTCTGAGACTCTGACCGCGGGTTCAAACCCCTCCCGTGGTATGGTTTGTTTGCAATCGTGTCATTACGATTTCGTGAGTCAAGTGAGGGAAGTTATCAATAGTTATCGCATCTTATTACTTATTATATATTTTCGGACCAAACCAGTAATAGTAGTATGACGCCAGGAAAATGGAAGGAAACCAGGGTCGACTCAAAGAGGAGGAGGACAGGTCCAGTCCTCTGATCAAGAGCCCCTCATCGGCATCAAGGAGCCTCCTTTGAGGGGAAAAGTATTTCATAGAAACCAAAATCACATATTAGCCAATGTCATTGGCGAATTATATTGGAAGAAAGGTTGCAAGAAGAAAATTTTTTTATATGTATTTTGGAGGGTGAGTTATGCAACATATGGGAATCTTTATTCAGGAAACGTTTCGCCACACAGTGGCTTCATCAGTCCGGTGCAGAGTGGAGGGGCGTAGCGAGAGGAGGACTTTGAGGTAATCAGTCCCTCAGCTGTAATCAGCCCTATGCTGTACATTCTACAAAATTGATGGACTGAACACATCGACTCCAGGCCGAGGGACTGATTACCTCAAACTCCTCCTCTCCTTGCGCCTTTCTGCTTTGTGTTGGACTGATGAAGCCACTGTGTGGCGAAACGTTTCCTGAGGGATGGGGTTCACTTATCCAGGGCAGGTGTGGGTTTTCTTGCTAACTCAGTTGAGGGGGTTGTTAGGACTTTAAACTAGGATTAGTTAGAGGTATGGGTTTAGAAATGATAAATAATGAGTATGGATATATTGACTTACGCTCTGATACAGAACCTTCCCTATGAGGATAGACTAAGGGCCCTGAATCTGCACTCTCTAGAAAGACGTAGAATTAGGGGGGATATGATTGAGGTGTATAAATGGAAGACAGGAATAAATAAAGGGGATGTAAATAGTGTGCTGAAAATATCAAGCCTAGACAGGACTCGCAGCAATGGTTTTAAGTTAGAAAAATTCAGATTCAGGAAGGATATAGGAAAGTACTGGTTTGGTAATAGAGTTGTGGATGAGTGGAACAAACTCCCAAGTACAGTCCTAGAGGCCAGAACGTTGTGTAGCTTTAAAAATAGGTTGGATAAATACATGAGTGGGTGTGGGTGGGTGTGAGTTGGACCTGATTAGCTTGTGCTACCAGGACGGTTGCCGTGTTCCTCCCTTAAGTCAAGGTGACCTGACCTGACTAGGTTGAGTGCATTGGCTTAAGCCGGTAGGAGACTTGGACCTGTCTCGCATGGGCCAGTAGGCCTTCTGCAGTGTTCCTTCGTTCTCATGTTCTTATGTGAGGAACCTCTTGTATCTTTTAACTCCAGCCTCCAATACCTCAAGACACAACAATGTACGGAAGAAGCAAAGGAAACGCAAAACAGTATAAGTAAGTTTATTCAGGTATACACAAATACAGTTACATAGAATTATCATACATAGCAGCATATGTGTAGAGAACCTAGGATAACCCAAAAAAGTCAGAGTGACTTATTTCCATTGTAAGGAAACAATGTTGAATACAGCGGACAGTGTTAAAGCATTATGAAAGTCTTCTTGATATTCCAACATGATAGTCCAGTCTCTTGGTGATCCAGAATGGTATAGTACAATTTTACATAAAGGTGGGAAACTGTTCAATGCAAAGACCACTAAAATGCAAAACTTCGTACGAGTATGACACTCCAGCGCTGAAAGTTGAGGCCGATGTGATGAATTAAGTAATATCCTTAAAACTAGCATTAACTTTAAATTAAAAATAAATTTAAACCTACTTACTGTAGTCCAAAACCAATCTGAATCTTGCTCTAAGACTCTTCAACACGAAGTTTGAAGATTATCAGAAGATACATTCTTTAGTTGTTGCGTGGAAATAGCATAATTTGTTTAATAAAATCCAAACTGATACTTACAATGTGAGCCTTTCATTGATAAAAAATTAATTCAAATCTTTAGTCTAAAGCCGATCAAAAAGTGTATTCTCAAGTTCCACATGAAGAATAATAACACATTTTTCAGCGCTGACAATAAATTAGACAATTTCGTCTACATAAACTGAATCTATAATGAATGTTTCTCATTAGATTTTCAAGACTCAAGTTGTTCATCATAGACACACTCAGCCGCAGGGAACGGTATAAAAGTTGTACCTAAACTTTTCAGTAACAATAACAGTTTTCTTCTTAGTGTATCTGTGACTGAAGACAAATTCCCACGATTATTGCAGTAGAAATGTGCTAGTTTCCTGCCTCCTATTTCTTCAGTGAGTGTATCATAGATTTTCTGAAACATATCTAGTCAGGGGCATCATGCACACATTCTTAATACAAAAAACTCAGAGACGAAACCTTAGACGATGTTTCAGTCAGTCCTGAGCTATTAAGTCAAAACTGGAATTTTATCTAAACGTAGTTTAAAGTTTAGTCTCTAAGTGCGTTTTTTTGTGATATATTTCAGTCACTTTATTGTAACGTTCATTCATTCTTCTATAACCCCAGTTGCTTTAATGTCTAAGATATGAGACAAATATGTGGTTGGATATCCAATCACGTTGAGAGAATAGTGGCATAGTTGAACTGTTTACTGTACTTTACTGCCATTGTTATGGGTTCGATTCGTGTTTCAAATAGCCAAATTATCTGTAAACTAAGTTTGCCGAACTTAATATGCTATATTTGGCAATCAATATTTAGTACTGCTCTCATGCGCTCCCCCACACCAGCATCTCTCTTCACAAAGGAGAGAATTGGCGGTGTGGAGCGAGGTCCCAGGTCAAGTGGGGTTGAGAGGAGATGAGAGACGCTGAGAGCTGAGACAGGAACTCTGATGGAGGCCCTACTATCATCCTTATGAGTACCACCCATCCTATTCTAGCTTTATTATTACTTTATTTGTTTCGACAGTTGTGTAGCCTTCTCTATTATCTGGCTGTCAATCACATGTTCCCTCACTGATTTTTAATTAAATGTTGTCCATCACAAGATATTATTTCATCTACACAAACCTCTGTTTCAGTGCGGTCTTCCATCGCTGTTGTCTGCCTTTATTCACCCGTTTCGTCCCTCTCTAACATCTGTTCCATCCATTCGCACCTCATTCTCCAATTCTCATTTGTATCCTCGTTATACCATAAACTGCTCCTCAATGACTTTAATTGGCTAAATAATCCCTGACATTCTCCTCTGCTGAACCAGTTACAATGTCATTTCTTGCTGTATTTATAATATATAATATAATATATATATATATATATATATATATATATATATATATATATATATATATATATATATATATATATATTGTTTGCGGTGAGCTAACCAAAAATCAGTTACAAAATGTACGAAATGGGGAGTTAACATAAGTCGCAGTCTACAATACAGAATGGGTTTTGCGACTGTACTGTTGACTTGGGTTTTGCGACTGTACTGTTCTCGTGAGTTCTACGACTGTTTTGTTCAAATGGGTTTTACTACTATATTGTTCCTAAGGGTCCGTGAAGCTAACATTTCCGGCGGCGGTGTTTGCTAACACCACCTCGCTTGGCCTGCCACTGTGTATCCTCAGTAATAACTCCGCTATGACTCAGTCTTCCTTTTGATGTTGAGACTTCAAACGTGTCGGCTCTTTCTTTGCAACATCAGAAAAGAAAGGTTTAAAGGAATTGCAAGTTTTTAATACTTTGCGAAGTGGATTATACTCACTTTGCAAAAGAAACTGAAGCGACAAAATAATCGTAGTGTCATATGATTTGCTCTTGAGTGAGAAGCACATAAAGCGGTGATGAAATTAATCAAAACTTTTATTGTAGAAAATATAATAATTTTATGTAATGTTTGCCGCGGCTGCTACGTCAGAGTTGCTCCATATGACGCAATTGTTCAGTGATAGCTGCAGCGGCTGTTACGTTAGAGTTGCTCCATATGACGCAACTGTTCAGTGATAGCAACTTCACAGCTCAGTAGTAACACTTTGTAAACATTTTATTGCTCCTGGCATATATAATTCATGATATCTGACCAGTCACAACAAGCTCACAAATTAAAAATGGTAACCGGTCGGTGGATCTTACCGTTTTAGGTAAGTTTTGATGGAATTCTTGTGATATGCTCATGGTGAGATTCTGGGTCTAAAATTTAAAATACGTGATTATTACAGCACTTTTATCATTAAGTTACTTTATTATAATGCATATCCTACTGTCATAACTAAACGCCAAGTAAACTAGAGATACAAGAGGAAACTCGCCCAAACACCTGTGTACACTCAGAGTTTACCTTTCCCTTCAGATAAGTTTGATATTGCTTGTCTCTGATATTCGATTTCATTAATCTTATTAATCTAAGAAAGTTGATTTTATGAACGTAAAGAAATTACTTTTAAAGTAAATGAATTAATCTTATTTAAATGTAGGTATTGTAATGTAATTAAAAAATGGATTACTGGCTTTCATACAATAATGATGTAAATTGTTTAGAAAACCAACAAATTTAAGAATAGGACACTGATGCAACATTTGAGAATCTTGTATTGTTGATACGCTTCGCCACAGTGGCTTCTTCAGTCCAATACAGAGACTGAAGCTACTGGCTGGCGAAAAGTTTCAATAAGATTCCCAGTATTATAATCAAATAAAGCAGCGCTGCAGGGCAGAAAATAGTGCCGGGGGTATAAACAGCTACGTGGAGAGGGGATCAGAGGTGAGGGGAGAAAAGTGGCTGAAAGGGACGCTAGGTACAGTAAAGCAGTTGCTGACAAAAAGTCAAAAAGTGATCGTAAGTCAAAGGCAGAACCGTCTGCAAGAAGGAACGATAAGGTAAGAGCGGTAGGGCGGCGGCATCGTTGGAGGTAAATCCTGTGATCTCCCTGGTAAACCGGACAATCTACAAGAAAGTGAAGAACCGAAGTAAGGACCCGATAAGCCTCACAGAGAAGAATAGAGTGTCGTTCCATGAGATACCCATGGGTAAGCTGAGCATGGCAGATGCGGTGACGTTAGAGCCCAGTTTCCCGAGTATGGCAACAGTGGTAAGATGACCACAAACCTAAAAGCGGTTTAATAGAGTAATTTGTTATGGTGCATGCACGACCACCGTTGTTGCCAACGGCTGTGAAGACGGGCAGAGATGACTAAAATAATCCCTAAATGGAATACCTTACCTCTATAGGAAAAGGGAAGATCACGTACCACTGACGGCGCAGCAGCATCTTCCTGTTCATTGCCCTGCACATCAATATGTCCGGGGACCCAACAGACAACAATGTCTTTGTTTTGCCAACCACACGGTACAACCATAACTGTATATGAAGGACCAATGGATGAGGGGAATCAAATTGTTCAACGGCCTGTAATGCGCCGAGGGAATATGAAATGATCACAAACGCCGAAGGAGACGTATGTAATACGGAGAAGTGCTATGATGATGGCGTACAACTCGGTGGTAAAAATACTAGACGAGTCTAACAATGACCCTGAACAACATCGTCAGGGAACACCACCGCAAACCCAACACCGTCAGTAGATTTAGAACCATCTGTATAAACAGCGACGGCATGAGCATGTGACCGGAAATGATCAAGAAAAAGAGAGCGAGAAGCAGCCATAGGTAGGAGAGCTTTGGCGAAAGGCAGTAGGGAGAACATACATGAACCATCGGAACTTTATGAGGGGGAAGGGAAAAGCCAGACGCTACATGAACATACAAGGGAGGCAACTGGAGAGAAGACCGAAGTGAAGACGAAGAGAAAACAGTCAGAGTAGGCAGGGGCGCCGAACAAATAACTAACGGGCTTCTACTACCGTCTGAGACCAACCTATACGTAGAAGGCACACGAAGGTCATGAGAGCGGAAAAAGTAACGGAGACAATGAGCATCACAACGATCGGCCAAGGAACACTGGACTCAGCATAGAGGCTTTCCACAGATGAACGAAAGGCACCAAGGCATAAACATAGACCCTGATGATGATTGGGATCTAACTTAAAAAGAGTTGTAGGAGAAGCCGCAGAATAGACTTGGTCGTCATAATCCAACTTGAACAAGACTAGGGTGGAATGCAAATAGAGGAGAGTCCGGCGATCTGCTACCCATGAACGACGCGTAAGAATTTTAAAGAGAATCAGCCGACCATGGCAATCTGCCTTAAAAGAGGATACGTCAGGTTTCCATGTCAACCGGTGATCGGACAGATGGCCAGAAATTTGACCGTATCACATTCTGGGACACGTGAGCCGTGTAAATACAATGGAATGTCTGGAATAAGAGGATGTCTAGTGAAGGTAATGAAATGGGGTTTCGCAATAGAAAATTTAAATCCACAAGAAGTGGCCCAGTGGGAAGCACGGTCAATCGCATCCTGAGGGAAGGCCACTACCAGGCGATAGTCGGCGCTTGTGTAAGCTATAGCAAAGTCATCCACATAAAGTGATGACCAAATATGCGATGGAAGAACGGAAGATAGGTCATTTATAGCCAAGTGAAAATGGGTAGTGCTAAAGACACAACCTTGTGGGACTCCCTCAGCCTGAACAAAGTCTGAGGAAAGCGAGGTGCCAACATGGACACGAAAATGTCTTTCAGATAAGAAAGCAGCAAGGAAGATCGGTAGATTACTGTGGAGGCCTAAGGAGTAGGCCTGGGCTAAGATGTTATACCTCCAAGTGATGTCATATGCCTTCTCGAAATAAAAAAAGACTGCAATGATGGAGTGTTTATTAGGAAAGGCATTTCGCACATACATATCTAAGTGGAGCAAGGGGTCCAAAGTAGAGCGACCCTTGCGAAAACCATATTGGACGCCTATTCACCAATTGTTCCATCACCTTGCAGACTACACTGGTCAGAGCAATGGGACGATAGTGAGAGGTATCAAGCCCTGAAGTGCCTTGTTTGCAAAATGATAGTACAATGGCAGATTTCCATTGTTGAGGGAGAGCCCCTCGCGTCCAATCAAGATTGAAAAGTCGGAAAAGGACTGTAAGACCTGTAGAATGCAAAGGCTGCATCATACGGATATGAATATCATCAGGCCCAGCTGCCGATGGCCGGCAAGCAGAAAGCGTGGACTCCAGCTCTAAAAGAGTGAAAAGAACGTTATATGGCTCCATCTGATTAGAAGAGAAATAAAAGGGCGATTGCCCCCTGACAGACTCAGAAGTGAGAAACGAGGGACAGAGGTGAAGCCCTTGGGAGACACGGACAAGATAGTTCCCAATTTCCATGGCAACTTTAAGAAGTTCCGCAACACTAATACCAGCAACCCACAACACGAGAGCTGGGTCCGGAGCGCACTTGCCACACAACTTCCGTACCTTACTTCTTCCAAACCACACACATAGGGGCAGTCGAGGTAACAGTAGAAATGTAGTCTTGTCAACAAGTGCATTTAGCGTCACGTATGATGCGGCGAGCGACTGCCCTTGCCTGCTTAAAATCCAAAAGACGATCTGCAGTCCAATTATATCGATAACGGCCCCAGGCTGTCCATTTCAAACACACTGCACGGGCATGTGCTGGAGACCACCAAGGCACGCATGCCTTTGAATCCCTACCTGAGGTTTGAAGAATAGAACGTGATGCTGCAGTTAAAACTAAGGTCGAAAACAAGTGCACCAGCTCATTAATAGAGGACGAAGAAGGGTCCCCCACAAAAAGCAATAAGATGAGAATATGTCTCAATTCGTTCGTCCAAACTGCCAACGGGGGCTACGAGGCAGTTGGAAATATGTAGCAGAAATAAGAATAACTGGAAAGTAATCACTGTCGTGCAAATCTGGGAGAAGAGACCAAACATAATCAAGGGCATTTGACGAGGAACAGATAGAAAGATCGATGCAAGAGAGAGACAGTGCAAGAGTCAAAATAGATGGGAGTACCCATATTTAAAACACGAGTCACAGTGGGACCCTCCCCAAAGATGAGATTTAAAATCACCTAACACCAAGATGGGATGCGGCAGAGAAGAGATAAATAACTTAACATCCGAGATACAGAATGCACGAGAAGGGGAGAGATATAGAGAGCAAACTATATACCACCTGTGCAAATAAATATGGATTGCAGTATAATGCAGCTCAGAATGAACAAAGACCTGTTGAAATGGTATACCAATGCGCACAAGAAACACACTCTCATTAAAAGTTTCATAAGGAAAGGGATCAGAAGAAAGCAACAGAACATGGAAGCGATAATATCTACGGGATAGTAGGGTCAGTGAAGTCAGTGTGTGGAGGCAACAGAAAGTGTGTAAGCAAGGAGGAATCGGAATGGTGTGAAGGAAAAGATTGCTACGAGGGTTGTGAAAAATAAGAAAAGGCTTAAGGTGGTGCACTAGTGTCCATCGGGGGTTTCGTCTCTGCAATATAGACGGAGGTAGCATCAAGTGTTTCAGCGGACAAGGGAGATGCCAATACCACGACTGAAGAGACAGGTGAGGTAGAGCAAGTAAAGGTTAGGGAGACTATGGAGGGAACCAAAGAGGTCTGAGAGGGGAGGGGAGTATGAACCTGGAGAGTTGTGCCAGTGGGGACCAAAGAGTCCTGTGGTGGAACAGGAGAGGAAGGAAGCTGGAAGGGGACTGGGGAAGCTTGGGGGGGGGCAGGAGAATAGGGGACCACACGAGAGGTTGAACCTCCACCTTCATGTGAGAGTTAGAAAGGGAGTGAGAATTAGGCACTGAGGCCGAAAAGGAGAACTGTTGGGGAATTGTAAGCACTGGAGGAATGTGAAGAGACTTGGGCTTAGGAGACAGGTTCAACTTTTCAGGTGATAGGCGTGAAGGTGCAGGCATGCGAGGCCTTGCAGACTGAGAAACTAGTGGGCGAGATGAAGATGTAGAGGTAGGAAGAGGTAAGAAGGTGGGGGCTTCAGAGGGTAAAACTACAAAAGAATTAAAGAGAGGGGTGACCCAGGAAGATGTGGCACCAGAGGAGCTGGTAGGTGGGGGGACCACCAAGGTTAGAGGTCTCCTAGCTACTCGAGAATAAGGAACATGAGGAAGATTCCGCTAAAGGCGGAGCCGAGAGACAGCTATAGCATAAGTAAGGCCTTCCCTCTCCTTAAGATATCGGATTTCACACTTATTGAGACCTGACATCGGCGGGAAAAAGAGGACGAATTTCGTTGCAATTAAGATAAGTGGTAGGAAGACTGCAAAATGTATCGGCATGATCCGCAACACTGCAAACCGGGCACTCCACCACAGGCCTGCAGTATTTAGCTGGATGTCCGAAGCGCCAACAATTTCGACACTGTTGGGGTTTAGGGGCCACTTTACGGACCTCTAGACTATGTCCCGTGATATAAACAGAGGGCGGGAGTTCACGACAGTTAAAGGTTAAGCAGGTAATGTTACTGGGAAAGCACCTTCGCCCGCGAGTGGGCAGGACATATGCATCCACTTTGAGAATCGGAAAACCCTAAAGGGCAAATTGCTCTAAAATATCGTCATCGCAAGACAGAAAAATCACACTGTAGAATCGTACGTGGTAAGACCACTGTACCACTGCAAGAACTGAGAGTAGTGTGCTTGTGAGCTGTGAAAGGAAAGTTGTCAATGGAAGTAAGATGGGAAAGATCATGTTCTTGGTCTGCAGTTTGAACTGTAACGATGCCCACAATGCTTCGAAGAGCATGACAGGATATATTTAGGTGAATGTGCTGTAAAAGTGTTTTACCAATACTGTGGTCTGAAAGATAATTGGAGATGTTGGTTGTAAGGAAAAGAATTTTGTCCACTGTGTAATTTTATACATGGTGCGTAAAGGAAGCGGGTGTCATGCAGGTCGTTTCTGGATGGAACGAGCAGAAATCGAAGAACCGTCGTCAACAAATGGTTTGGAACATTTAGGCATAGGACTGTGGGCAGCCCGACCTGAGGCAGGTGGGTGATCTGAAAACCATCGAACCATATTTGAGGAAGCCGGATTGCCTTCTAGTAACTGTAGAAGGCAAGAAAGGGCCATAAGTTCCCCCTTTCATCTATGAGGGCCTCGAGACCACTAGCAGTGCAGATGCAGCGTGGAACCGTGCCATACCCTATCCTTCACGCCAGGAAACCAGCGCTACGGGATAGCAATCTCACATCTACCGAGCCCCCTCTTTGGACAAAAGAGTGCTGTCGGATACTCGCCACAAATCATACCTCCTTCGGCTGCCACCTATCAGAACCGACAGGCAGCCTCTGGAGATACACCCGTCACCTGCAGAACACCTCGCCCCACCTCCTGGAAATCCGGGAAAGGAGCAGGGCGCCTCCAGATGATCCAGATTCCACGGCAAACTACACCACGCCCGAGGGACCCTTGGGAGCAGGACGAGCCGCAGCACACTTCCCCCTACCTAGAAACTGTAATGCCAGAGGGCAGGACCCCAGAGGCTGCAAGCAGGATGGGGGAAAGGGAGGGAGGAGAGAGGAATGGGAAAGGGGAGAAGGTGAGTATGGGATAAGGAAGGAAGGATTGGGGGGTAATTAGGTTCGGTCTGAGGAAGGAGACCAAAAGGTCTGATTCCTCAGACCAAGAGCCTCTTCACAAGTGTCTCATTCTTCAACTTGTCGGTTTTCTGAACAATTTACACCATTATTATATGGAAGCCAATAATATTACATTTTTTAATTACATTAGTAAAATGGCTAATTATAATCTTTACAGCCTAAAGCTGTACTGAATATTTTTGTGGTTTAGATGTTTCACCTTTTAAAGTTTGAAGCTGATTGAAAGAGTCATCCTCGAGCAACATTAAAACAAATAAAATCCACACATTTTTAAAAGTAAAATAGGCAAATTGGCACTTACACAGCTTAATGTCTGTCCAAGCCTTCCTCTCAGTAAGATACACCAGCTATGCAAGTTTAAAGCCGATCGGAAGGCATTATTAAATTATAGCACGAAAACCAATGTATACATTGGTTTTTGAACAATAAAATTTATAAAAGCGAACCCTGCCCATCTCAGTAACAATCCAAACCTTCCTATAGGTATATTACAATAAGTTAAAAAGTTTCATACCTATCAGAAGAGTCACTCATGAGATTGGAAAAAATTAAATACTGTAGATTTTCC
>NC_091325.1:16431073-16458573 GCF_038502225.1 Cherax quadricarinatus
GGTTGTTCTATTTTTAATGGTTATAATCATGACTGATACTACTGGATCTAACAGGTAGATTGCTAATGAGATATTAAAAGGATCTCAATGGAAATAAATCACTGTCTGACTTTTGGGGGGGGGGTTATCCTAGGTAATTTATATACATGTCACTATGTAATATAATTGTAATCACCTTCAACTTGTGTAACTGTACTTGCGAGTTATTGTACCCAAATAAACTAAACTTCTGGGGACTTAAAATCATCGCAAAAATATTTGTGTTATGTACGTAAGCCTAAACTGAAACTTCGGAGATTCCGACCCTGGTGAAGCGTTCGACATGTTTCCTTACACCTGTGTACTGTGGCTCGGTTGACAAGACAGTTGCCCCACACACTGAGTGTCCGTGGTTCAATCCCCGGCATGGCGAGGGTCTGGGTTCGATTCCCAGCGAGGGGTAGAAACATTGTGAGTGTTTCCGTACACCGGTTGTCTATAGTCACCCGTTAGTAAAATGGGTACCTGGGTGTTAGTCGACTGCTGTGGGTCGCATCCTGGGACAAAATTGAACTAATTTTCCCGAAATGCTCTGCATAACAAGCGGCTTTCTATATAGTACTATGTCATTGATGTCAGCTAGGCCTATATACCATGTACTTGTAGTAAATAAAGATATTATTATTAAAGGCAGTGCGTCATCGAGGGACTCTTATTTCCATTGTGGTCTTCAATTTTGTCCCCCAGGATGCGACCCACACCAGTCGACTAACATCCAGGCACATATATGTTCGCTAGGTGAACGCGACAACAGGTGTAAGGAGACACGCCCAATATTTTCACCCTTGCCGGGGATCGAATCACAGACACTCGGCGTATGAAGCGAGAGTGTTGCCTACCAGACATCCTGGGAAACAAGATTAAAGGACCCCTGTGGACCTAAGACAGTCCTCAATGACGTACTGACTTTCTTGGATTATCGAGGTGGTTAACCCTCCTGGTTAAAAATCCAAACAAAATCTCACATCATATTCTCCGTGTTTCGAATCATTATCGTTTAGTTTACCATATATCATCCGGAAAGAATTCGTTTTCTTTTAACATTTCTAAAAGCTTCCGTTATTAAACTTATGGTAGACGAATAAATCTAAGTAGATTTTAACTTAAGAACTGAGTACATAACATACGAAATTATTACAATGATCCTAAGGCCACACACATCTTATGGCAAAAACTCTCGCTTCACACAGTGAGTGTCCGGGTTCAATTCCCGGCGAAGGGGTGGAAACATCGGACGTGTGTCTTTACACCGGTTGTCTATGTTCACCCATTAGTAAAATAGGTACCTGGGTGTTAGTCGACTGGTGTGAGTCGCATCCTGGGACAAAACTGACCTGATTTGCCCGAAATGCTCTGCATAACAATGGGCTTTCTATATAGTAATATGTCATTGATGTCAGCTAGGCCTATGCACTTTGTACATGTATTTGTAGAAATAAAGATATTAATGTCGAATTTTCCTAAAATAATAACCTGGGTTAAGATCTTGGGGAAACACAACATAACAATAATTAATAATAATAATTATTATTATGTAGTGTTACCCCAAGATCTTAACCCAGGTTATTTTAGGAAAATTCGACATTAATAATATGTCGAATTTTCCTAAAATAACCTGGGTTAAGATCTTGGGGTAACACTACATAATAATAATTATTATTATTAATTATTGTTATGTAGTGTTTCCCCAAGATCTTAACCCAGGTTATTATTTTAGGAAAATTCGACATTAATATCTTTATTTCTACAAATACATGTATAAAGTGCATAGGCCTAGCTGACATCAATGACACACTACTATATAGCAAGCCGTTTGTTATGCAGAGCATTTCGGGCAAATTACGTCAATTTTGTCCCAGGATGCTACCCACACTTGTCGACTAACACCCTGGTAACCATTTTATACTGATCGTTGAACAGGGAAGCAGGTGTCTTATGGAGACACGTCCTAATGTTTTCCAGCCGTACCAGGAGACTCCGGACCTGAGTGTGAGAGTAGTGTGTGCTGGCGATCGAGCTACGGGAGACAGTGCTGTTTAATGCCACATAATTTGGAATCTAGTGAAGGCTTTAAGTTGTGACGTGGTTACTGCCTTTGCAGATTAATTGAAGTTGTAATCTTACTCAATTTTCCTGTTCATTAATCTTCCGAACGATAAGTGGACCCACAGTAGGTAATCAGGCTTCAAACCCCTTTCATTGTACAGCAAAGGAGTGGAACGAACTATTTGCACATACCAAAGCTTGTCAAAGCACGAGCCAGTTTAGGAAGAGGGATGAAAGCTACTTAATGAAGCTGCAGCAAGGGAAAAGAATGATTTCTTATATAGATAACATTAATGTACCTATTACTGTAACATTCGTGTACCTATTACTATGATCTGATCCTCTCCTTAATGTTATTTAAATACATAACTCAGTTTACCTTATTCCTAGTATATCTCCCTGTTGCTTAGCATTTTCAAATGTTAAGGTTTAAATAATGAGATATAACAAGGACCCCAATAGAAATAAGTCGCTGACTATGTTTTGAGTTGTCTTAGGTAATCTACACACATGTTTGTAGATGAATGGTTCAGAGAACCGACATGTTGATAAATTAGACACATGTGCAACTCTTGGGTATCTTTATTGAGGAAACGTTTCGCCACACAGTGGCTTCATCAGTCCATACATAGGAGAAACTTGAAGAACAGGAGGAGAATGAGGTAATCAGTCCCTCAACCTTGAGTCGATGTGTTCAGTCCATCAATCAGTATTCTACTCAAGATTGATGGACTGAACACATCGACTCAAGGTTGAGGGACTGATTACCTCATTCTCCTCCTGTTCTTCAAGTTTCTCCTATGTATGGACTGATGAAGCCACTGTGTGGCGAAACGTTTCCTCAATAAAGATACCCAAGAGTTGCACATGTGTCTAATTTATCAATCTACACACATGCTATGTATAACAAATTATGTAACTTACTTATTAAGGGTTAACAGAAGGAGCGTCATACAATTACTCACTCATGTTCCCTTATACCTACTGTTCCTGTTTACCTATCAGTAAGTAGGTACCTGGGTGTTAGTCGACTGGTGTGAGTACTGGGTTATTCTGAGCGACTAACCTTCCGGGTTAAAATTAGAATTATTAATGAAATGTAAAAATTTTATAATAGTTTCCAATTGGCCAGCTGTGCTAACGTTTTCTGACTACTAGCTGCGGATGTAAGAAAACCAAGTTCAGCTATAACCACAGAAAATACATTTAACGGCGGTATTTTTGTGATTTAATTATTAAGGATTTTACTTCTTTGCATAGTTTACATTGTGTAATTACAGTTTTGATTTGCTAAGTACAAAGAAAGCCACGTATATAATCAATGCACATGTTCATCATACAAGGGATTTAGAGCATTTTTCTTTCACAAATAACAAAATATAGCATGTCATTGATGTCAACTAAATTTGTATACGTTGTACATGTACTTGTAGAAATTATTATTAAGCCCTAAACCAGAAAGTCGTACAGCGTTGCTTGCACAAACAGTATACTATAAATACGACAAACGATAATAATCTAAATAACATTGTAGACATATTTTTGTTAAAGTCAGTACTGTTCAATTATTAAGAGAAGACTTTATCCAAATAATTCATTTAGGAATTATATAAATCCCGACCTCAAACGCTGTTATGGAAAATTATATAGGGGTTACCTGTATGTACCTCAACATTACATACATACAAGTAATCTCATTGGGAGACAACCATGTTGTTTACCGTAGTCACCCTGTGTAGGCATGTGAGAAAACTTAGCCACCCCTGGTCACTGCAGGTGGTTCCTTCGACCTCACAAGCTTACCCATATCTATCCGAGACCAGTATGAATTGGATAGCACCCACAAGTACGGCGCTACTAATTAATTGTGGACTGTATAGATTATATTAGTTTAACTGAATGAAGGGGGGGGGGGGTAGGTTGCACATGTATATATCCATCAAGGAAAAAACACTTGTATATAATACCACCACTTACCAGATATTCTCTGGTGGTCACTTGATGTAGCTGGATCACCCACAACCTATCCAATTACAACATACCTAACTGGCCAGTATCAGTTTGTTATAACTAGAAGGGTTACTTAACTGTGGGTGAATGATGCTCCTTATTTCCTCCATTCACCATCTCATTTCGATGTCCTGCTACACCGACACAGTTCTTAATCCAGCAGGATGAGGTATCCGTTGGTTTGTCCCGGTTTAGAAGTCGTAACTCCATAAAAACTTCACTATCCTCGGGACAGGAACCACGAGGTCTACACGTGTTCATTCGGAGCAAGGCGACTTATTTCACTTCACGCATTCTCTTAACTTAGTGTTATTATCACTGATTACATTACAGTTCACAAGACAATTTAATGTCTCATAATTATTAGGCACATTAGAGGTCACTCCATTAAGATCCGAGACCGATGAGTAATGATTAAATCACTGCTATTTTCCCCTGGACACACTCCATGGCGTCGCACCAGTCACCACCGGTCCTACCATTATTCACTAATTTTACCACTTATTTCGTAAATCACGTTCCCTCACTCTTCACCAGGAACAGTTATGATAGTTCCTATTATGAAGTGAGGCCTATGTTAATCCTTAGGCCGCCGTGAACGCCAATTTCCTGGTCCCATGTTTTCCCAGCCTCTTAACTCCATTCCAAACACTCTTGCTCCCTGATGCCCCATCTCGACCTCCCCCTCCGCACATCCGTGCAGGCGCAGAGGGAACCCTGTTGGTTCTACTCCATTTTCAAATACATTTTTTTACCCATATCAACACATTAAATACCTATTAGGCACTATACCTTAGAAAAATTAAAATATTTTCCACACTGTGGCTGGAAGGTGGTCGTTGTTAGACGACTTAATGTGGAGTACAATTTTCCCATCTTCACTGGCCACCTGGCTTGAGAACTCCAACATTGGTATTTACATAATCACCCATTAATTCTTTCCACCTGTTAACTCCTCAGGTAGGGCTCCATCCAAAGCACACTCAAGCTTCCATGCTTCTGGTATTAACAATTTCCCTCTTATTGTAAGGTGTGACACTAAGCCTATGCTCTCTGGGTTAATTTATTGGGCATACTGGAATTATGAGACTTTAACAACAACAAGTCTCTCTCAGTATTCCAAGTCAGCCCCAGCACATTACTGCATATAGGCACTTCAACTCCAGGGCTATCCATATTTATTGATCCCTCAAAATGGACTGATTACTGTTCCATTCCCTCAGGGGCATCCTTGCACCTTGCATTATTTTATTAACCCCTTCATATATCCTCATTAGTTCCTCTTCAGTTGACGTCACACCCAGGAAATTGTCCACATAAGATTATAAGAACATAAGAACATAAGAAAGGAGGAACACTGCAGCAGGCCTGTTGGCCCATACTAGGCAGGTCCTTACAATTCATCCCACTAACAAACATTTGACCAACCCAATTTTCAATGCTACCCAAGAAATAAGCTCTGATGTGCAAGTCCCACTCAAATCCAACCCCTCCCACTCATGTACTTATCCAACCTAAATTTGAAACTACCCAAAGTCCTAGCCTCAATAACCCAACTAGGTAGACTGTTCCACTCATCAACTACCCTATTTCCAAACCAATACTTTCCTATGTCCTTTCTAAATCTAAACTTATCCAATTTAAATCCATTACTGCGGGTTCTCTCCTTTATTAATACCTATCTTCCACTTATACACTTCGATCAGGTCTCCCCTCATTCTTCGTCTAACAAGTGAATGTAACTTAAGAGACTTCAATCTTTCTTCATAAGGAAGATTTCTAATGCTATGTATTAATTTAGTCATCCTACGCTGAATGTTTTCTAACGAATTTATGTCCATTCTGTAATATGGAGACCAGAATTGAGCTGCATAATCTAGGTGAGGCCTTACTAATGATGTATAAAGCTGCAGTATGACCTCTGGACTTCTGTTGCTTACACTTCTTGATACAAATCCCAGTAATCTATTTGCCTTATTACGTACGCTTAGGCATTGCTGTCTTGGTTTAAGATTGCTGCTCACCATAACCCCTAAGTCCTTTTCGCAATCTGTATGGCTAAGTTCTACATTATTTAACTTATAAGTGCTAGGGTTATGGACAGTCCCGAGCTTCAGAACCTTGCATTTATCTACATTGAACTGCATCTGCCACTTTTCTGACCAAGAGTAGAGTTTGTCTAAATCCTCCTGAAGTTCCCTAACATCTACGTTTGAATCAATTATCCTACCTATCTTCGTGTCATCGGCGAATTTGCTCATATCACTAGTAATTCCTTCATCAAGATCATTGATATATATTATAAACAACAACGGGTCCAAGACTGATCCCTGTGGAACGCCACTTCGCTCAGTGGACCACCTGTGCACTTAAGGTGTGCATTTATCGTCGTCTGAAGTAGGAACAATTTATTATTTAACTGTTTATTAATTATATCATTATAAGCAGTCAACAATTTTGGTGTCTTGCTCAGTTCGAAGAGCTGGGCCCTTTAACTGTCCATACGCCATCCTATAATTAGTAGATAATTCTGGATGGTTCAGCTTCCACGAAGTCGGTGGAAATAAATGGTATAAAATACCGACACATCGTGCATTCTTCTTCAAGAAACTCATTGCTGCAATGAGTTTCTTGAAGAAGAATGCACGATAATTGAACAAGTATTTTCTAAACTCCACTATCCTCGTCACTTCATCAGAGACTGCAGACGACGGGCATTAAACATCTTCAACACACCCAGAGAAAACACTACCGAGAAGAGATACATAGTCCTCCCCACCAACTCCATTGCCAAACACGTTTCCAACATCTTTTCCAATACCTCATTCCAAGTATCTACCTCCACAACCACGACCATCAAGGACATCACCAGTGATAGACAGGACAAGCTTCCACCCTCTGCAGGGGTATACATAATCCCTTGTAATGACTGCAACAAATTATACGTGGGCGAAACATCAAGGGACCTCCAAACACGTATTTCCGAACACCAGTACGCAAGCAGGTCTGACGACACAAGGAATGCATGTGTACAACACCGTAATTCACACAACCACTTGATAAACTACAGGAACTCAAGACTTATCGCCACAGAAGACAACACTCAATACCGAAGAATCCTGGAATCATCACTTATTTCTACACCCGACAACTTCAACCAGAATAGTGGCTTCTATAACATAGCTGAACCACTTGCCAAGAAACTTCTTCATCGCTATCCCACATAACACAGGAATGGAAGAACACTGTAGAAGGTCTGCTCACAAACTTATCCAATCTCCTTTCCAAGCTACCCAAGATTTTAGACTCTATAACCCCACTCGGTACATCATCAGATGCAGCATTCTCCACCTGACCTCAGCATTCTGAACCTGACTATAAATACTCGCGTCCCTTCCACCCCAGGTAGATCTGTTTGTGACTTGAAAAAGCTCACTATGTGGGCGAAACGTAGTCAATAAAGGATCACATTATACTGCATATGTGTTTATATTTCCACGACAGTCGCACCCAGTAATGTCCAGATTCAAATTTAACATCCCTCAGGTATTGTTCCTGAGTAAAGAAATCGTCTGGACTTTCCTCATTTGCATTAATCCCTGTGCTGTCCAGCTCCAATAAATTAGACTGGTTCAACAATATCCCCGATAGAAGAATACTTGTACAGGGTTGACCTTTCATGAGTAACACCGTGACTGTATTTACAACTTCCTCTAGTCCTTAATTATTACTATGTGGTAGTCTGCCATATATTACATGGCTCGTACCAGTGTTACCTGGAGTTTACCTGGAGAGTTCCGGGGGTCAACGCCCCCGCGGCCCGGTCTGTGACCAGGCCTCCTGGTGGATCAGAGCCTGATCAACCAGGCTGTTACTGCTGGCTGCACGCAAACCAACGTACGAGCCACAGCACGGCTGGTCAGGAACCGACTTTAGGTGCTTGTCCAGTGCCAGCTTGAAGATTGCCAGCTTGAAGATTGCTGGGAGGCAGTTGAACAGTCTCGGGCCCCTGACACTTATTGTATGGTCTCTTTACGTGCTAGTGACACCCCTGCTTTTCATTGGGGGGATGTTGCATCGTCTGCCAAGTCTTTTGCTTTCGTAGTGAGTGATTTTCGTGTGCAAGTTCGGTACTAGTCCCTCTAGGATTTTCCAGGTGTATATAATCATGCATCTCTCCCGCCTGCGTTCCAGGGAATAAAGGTTCAGGAACCTCAAGCGCTCCCAGTAATTGAGGTGTTTTATCTCCGTTATGCGCGCCGTGAAGGTTCTCTGTACATTTTTCTAGGTCAGCAATTTCACCTGCCTTGAAAGGTGCTGTTAGTGCGCAGCAATATTCCAGCCTAGATAGAACAAGTGACCTGAAGAGTGTCATCATGGGCTTGGCATCCCTAGTTTTGAAGGTTCTCATTATCCATCCTGTCATTTTTCTAGCAGATGCGATTGATACAATGTTATGGTCCTTGAAGGTGAGATCCTCCGACATGATCACTCCCAGGTCTTTGATGTTGGTGTTTCGCTCTATTTTGTGGCCAGAATTTGTTTTGAACTCTGATGAAGATTTAATTTCCTCGTGTTTACCATATCTGAGTAATTGAAATTTCTCATCGTTGAACTTCATATTGTTTTCTGCAGCCCACTGAAAGATTTGGTTGATGTCCGCCTGGAGTCTTGCAGTGTCTGCAATGGAAGACACTGTCATGCAGATTCGGGTGTCATCTGCAAAGGAAGACACGGTGCTGTGGCTGACATCCTTGTCTATGTCAGATATGAGAATGAGGAACAAGATGGGAGCGAGTACTGTGCCTTGTGGAACAGAGCTTTTCACCGTAGCTGCCTCGGACTTTACTCTGTTGACTACTACCCTCTCTGTTCTGTTAGTGAGGAAATTATAGATCCATCGACCGACTTTTCCTGTTATTCCTTTAGCACGCATTTTGTGCGCTATTACGCCATGGTCACACTTGTCGAACTTTTGCAAAGTCTGTATATATTACATCTGCATTCTTTTTGTCTTCTAGTGCATCTAGGACCTTGTCGTAGTGATCCAATAGTTGAGACAGACAGGAGCGACCTGTTCTAAACCCATGTTGCCCTGGGTTGTGTAACTGATGGGTTTCTAGATGGGTGGTGATCTTGCTTCTTAGGACCCTTTCAAAGATTTTTATGATATGGGATGTTAGTGCTATCGGTCTGTAGTTCTTTGCTGTTGCTTTACTGCCCCCTTTGTGGAGTGGGGCTATGTCTGTTGTTTTTAGTAACTGTGGGACGACCCCCATGTCCATGCTCCCTCTCCATAGGATGGTAAAGGCTCGTGATGGGGGCTTCTTGCAGTTCTTGATGAACACGGAGTTCCATGAGTCTGGCCCTGGGGCAGAGTGCATTGGCATGCCATTTATCGCCTGTTCGAAGTCATTTGGCGTCAGGATAACATCAGATAGGCTTGTGTTAATCAAATTCTGTGGCTCTCGTAAAAAATTCATTTTGATCTTCGACTCTGTCTGGTTAGCGGCTTGTTTAAAACTGAGTCATATTGGGACTTGAGTAGCTCACTCATTTCCTTGCTGTCATCTGTGTAGGACCCATCTTGTTTAAGTAGGGGCCCAATACTGGACGTTGTTCTCGACTTTGATTTGGCATAGAAGAAATACTTTGGGTTTCTTTCGAGTGACACTGCATAGTTTTGGATTTATGCCCTTTATCCTGAATTATTACATCCAACACCAGCAAGGCTACCTCAGCTAGGCCATCATTACTGCCATTAGCTGCAACCTTTACATCAGTCACTGTAGTGTCAGGGTTATTAACATTATCATTATTGTCACCATTATTATAAGAATTTCATACAACCCTGCGCATAACTATGGTGCCTTCGCTTGTTGCATTGATAGCAACTGTTCAATTTGGTATGACAATCCTTTACATTATTGCCTAGACATCTGATACATCTGTCAAGTTCTTCCATTCTTTCCACTTTAATATCCCATGAATTATAGGCATTACAATTCTTAGTGAAATGAGTACTCTTGCAGAAGAGACAGTCTCTCTTTTCCTTGCCTGACCTCTTATCAACTGGGTTACCCTTACTGAGGTACTTATTCCTCTAACTTTGATGTGGGGAACCACTATTACTGTTTCCTGTCACTAGATATGTGCCTATGTAACCCTTAATTATGATTATTACCACTGGGATTATTTTTCCCTTTTGAGACTTGACAGATGTCTCAGAGTCATTATGTGTTACAGCCTTACAACTGTTTGGCTGACTGGTCTGCAATTGAACAATTAATTCTTGCCGACCTAGTCTGATTTCCTCCAGACCGTATTCTGGATGTTTTGGCAAACACATCTATTACATTAATAGGTTGATCAATTGCTTGGTTTACACCCTTTAATTTATTCAAAGCTTTACTTTTACAGGATAGTTTTTCTTCCAATTCGTAATGCTGATTAATTAAAGCATTCATTTCCTTTCCATCTGCACAATTCTCCAGCAGATCTCTCTCACAGTCGTTATACCACAATTTGTACAACTCAAATCTACTCTCTAAAGCATCTAAATATAACTAATTCATTAGGGTTCACGGTTTCTTGATTCATTAAATCCAAGCACTTACTGTATGCCTTCGTCATATGGCCTTTAATAGCCTGTAATGATGCTTTCATTACTCTAAATCCACGGACTTGTCAGCAACATTAACTCCATCAGACCCAGCCATGGTTAGGGAATTAATAATCACCGATTATACAACTTAAGCAGACGCTTTATAAGAGTAGTTCTTGCACCTAACTCTTATATAAATCTTAGCCACACATGTGCTAGCAATTAATTGGGCTAATTATCATCCACCACACGATCCATTAAATTTGTGTACCCTATACCCACTTCCTTCAATCAGTCACTTAATTAATTAATTAATTTAATTATTTTTTCACTGATTACATCTGGTTTGAAGGACCAACGGGCACATATGGAAAATTTTATAGGGGTTACCTGTATGTACCTCAACATTACACACATACAAGTAATCTCATTGGAAGACAACCATATTGTTTGCCGTAGTCACCCTGTGTAGGCATGTAAGAAAACTTAGCCACCCCTGGTCACTGCAGGTGGTTTCTTCGACCTCAAGCTTACCCATATCTATCCAAGACCAGTATGAATTGGATAGCACCCACAAGTACGGTGCTGCTAATTAATTGATGACTGTATAGATTATATTAGTTTAACTGAATGAAGGGGGGGGGGTTAGTTGCACATGTACATATCCATCAAGGAAAAAACACTTGTATATAATACCACCACTTACCAGATATTCTCTGGTCACTTGATGTTGCTGGATCACCCACAACCTATCCAATTGAGTCTGAGCTTGCTACCATCTGCAGCTCATAAGACTGCCATCCCCACGAGCCCCTTTGAGGCGGGGTAGATGGCAGACCAGAGGCCTAGCTTCTCCCTACGAACCCCGTGAGGGCGGGGAATGTGGCTAGGCCTGTCTTTTTCAATATCCCTGTATTTTACATCATTTATTTCAATAAGCAGTCGTGGTGAATAATACACGTGTAACACCTGCCTATCAATAAAGATAGACAGGTGTTACCCATGTAACACCTGGGTATCTGTTTCTTTATGAGCATGAAAATTTCCCTTTAATGTTATTGGTTATTTGTTACTGCAGTTGTTAAATACAGGAAACTAACTTACCTTTGTAGTTTCCCTGAACTTGACGACCGATTATTTTTTATATAGACCCAATCGAGGCCTGGTCACAGACCGTGCCGCGGGGGCGGTGACCCCCGGAACTCTAATGTTGTTATTTCTGTTGTAAGTGAGGGCACTGGAGGTCTTGACTTGTCTGACGTGCTCACTTTACATCCTGTTATTTGTCTATTTGCTTCAACACTCATTATAGGAGCACAAGTTTTAATTTACCAAATCAAACATTTATGCACCACTTCACAAGACAACTAAGACCACCACTCTTAGTATAACGTGTGTCGATCACATTGAATTAAGCGAGTGGGGGAGTGATTCAACTATAGCCAACGTTTTGTTGACAATGTAATCGAGTTGTTCCTCCCCCACCAACAGCGCCGCTCTCTGCTTCACTTCACTCAAGGCCTTTTTTCTTTTATCTCATTCTTTGATTTTTTTTTTTTAGGTTTCAGACATTTCTTTTTCATAAATATCACTTTTAGTGATAATTACTGACTGAATTGTGTTAAATAACATTCGTTAATGTTACCGTCAATGAAAAATCACGTATATTTATTTGCTCACTCAGTGTGTGAGTTCTTATTGGCTGATACATTCGACTAGGAAAGGAAGTGTATGGATGCCGGTGAAGGGTTCGTGGGGTTCGTGGGGTTCGTGGAATCGAATCTAAACCTTGCAAATGCTTTATTTTGTTCTGTAATTCTATATATTAATGTACATATTTAGTTATTGATACTTTATGAAAATTAAACTAAGGTTTAGCCTGTATGAAAAATCTGGTTGAATATGTGATAAATGACATTTGAGTTCTACTCTCTGTTAATTGATAATGCAGTATCTAAAGGCATCAATTATGCGTCGGCTTTTCGTGAAGCATCTGTAATTGTGTCTGAATTATCATTAAAAGAGAAAGAACAATAGAGTATATGACAGATGTCAGTTTAAAAAAAATACACCATGATGAATCTAGTTTCCGGATTCAGATATTAAAAGAATATTCATATAAGATGCCGAGAGAACCTTAAAATATTTTCCCTGAGAGAGAGAGAAGCTTCTATTTATACTAGCCACTAAAATACAATAGAGAAGTTAAATATATAGATGATCTCCGCTGCAGTCAACTTCACGTTCTTATTTTCTTTATATGCTACAATAAACATGAGTTTGTGCTGATTATATCTTTTTAAAACTCGGTAATAAATGTAGAGTTTTTCTTTTTATTGCAAGTTTCAGATTTATATATATATATAAATATATATATTTATGAAATTCACATAATTGCACTTGAACTTTTCACATAAAACAAAGTATAAATTGTTTTGTCTACGCTTTTGGTCAAAATTCCTCGATATTTTTTTAATGTAAAAGTTCTATAGCTTTAAAAAGTTTGAAAACATCTGAACTAGAGTGTGAGTTCCAGGAACCACTGTATGAGACCCAAGGTGAGGACCACGTGTGTTGGTCCCAGGGATCAGTGTATGTCCTAGGGAGGGATCAGTGTAAAGACCAGGGTGTATGAACGAGGGTGTCGAGACTAGGATGTTGAGACGAGGATGTATGGACGAGGGTGTCGAGACGAGGATGTTGAGACGATGATGCTGAGACGAGGATGTATGGACGAGGGTGTCGAGACGAGGATGTTGAGACGATGATGCTGAGACGAGGATGTATGGACGAGGGTGTCGAGATGAGGATGTTGAGACGATGATGCTGAGACAAGGGTGTTTGGATGTTTGTGTTGGGACGAGGATGTATGAACGAGGGTGTTGGGCGAAAGAATAGACCTCAACATAGTGAAGAGCTCTGTTCCACAAGGCACAGTACTCGCCCCCATCTTATTCCTCATCCTCATATCAGACATAGACAGAGATATACATCACAGCACCGTATCATCCTTTGCGGATGATACGAGGATCTGCACGAGGCTGTCATCTGCTGAGGACGCGGTTAACCTCCAAGAAGATATAAACAAAGTTTTCCAGTGGGCAACGGTAAACAATATGATGTTCAATGAGGACAAATTCCAACTACTCCGTTATGGAAAACTGGAGATAATAACTAGAACAGAGTATACTACAGACTCTGGCCATACAATAGAGCGGAAAAATAATATAAGGGACTTGGGAGTAGTAATGTCTGAGGATCTCACTTTCAAGGATCACAACAGTGCCACGATCGCACGTGCAAAGGATGGATAATGAGAACGTTCAAAACGAGAGATGCCAAGCCAATGATGATCCTTTTCAAATCACTTGTTCTCTCTAGGCTGGAATACTGCTGTACATTAACATTTCCATTCAAAGCAGGTGAAATCGCAGATGTAGAGAGTGTACAGAGATCCTTTACTGCACGTATAAGTTCTGTCAAGCACCTTAACTACTGGGAACGCTTGGAAGCACTTGACTTGTACTCGTTGGAACGCAGGAGGGAGAGATATATCATAATCTACACTTGGAAAATCCTGGAAGGAATGGTCCCAAATCTGCACACAGAAATCACTCCCTACGAAAGTAAAAGACTGGGAAGGCGATGCAAAATGCCCCCAATTAAAAGTAGGGGCGCCATTGGTACACTAAGGGAAAACACCATAAGTGTCCGGGGCCCAAAACTGTTCAATAGCCTCCCATCAAGCATTAGGGGAATTGCCAATAAGCCCCTGGCTGCCTTCAAGAGAGAGCTGGACAGATACCTAAAGACAGTGCCGGATCAGCCGGGCTGTGGCTCGTACGTTGGACTGCGTGCGGCCAGCAGTAACAGTCTAGTTGATCAGGCCCTGATCCATCGGGAGGCCTGGTCATGGACCGGGCCGCGGGGGCGTTGATCCCCGGAATAACCTCCAGGTAACCTCCAGGTAACCAACACCACTGAGAGGTAAAGATAACACTGTAATATCACAGAAAAAACAGAAAGATTGATCCTTTTGAAACGGACTATTTATTATATGTTACAAGATGTGCTAAAGCACAAAATTTTAACAAATTGTGATTAAAAACTTAAATAACTTTACCCTTCTAAAATATAAGACAAAAATTATCTAAAAAAAAAAAAAAAAAAAAAAACGCATAAAAGAAATGCGAGAAACCAATACATTCAGCATAATATTCAATATATTTTCTCATCTTTATATCATAATTTTTGGTGTTCCAGAAGCTGCGTATGATACCCACCATTATATTCGTAATAAACTGCCAAATTATTCCTTACAAACCCCTAAAAAATCGGAATATTTCTTTACGTTAGATTCACTGCTGTTTGAAGCCAATATAAGAAGAGATACTCTTTTTATTGTTAATATTCAATTTGGTTCAATAAAATTTGCATATTGGCTGCCATGAAACCCAAAATCAATCCAGACATTCAATGTACAATACATTAAAAATTTAAGAAAAATGGCATTCCTAGGGAACCAATATGCCAAATGTAATTATTAAAATTAGCAAATATACACCTACGCTACACAGTGACATTATATGTTATCCTTTAAAAACAATACACAAACATTGAAAGTTTGAAGCTTATCAAAAGAACCATTATCCGGTTATCACATGAAAATTAAGAATAATTCTTTTTTTAAATATGTTTAGAAAATTGACAAATTTGCGCCTACACAGCCTTAAACTGGGTGAATTATTATAATCATGGGGAAGCGCTAAACCCGTAGGGTTATACAGCGAATGCGAGGGGGGGGGGATGGAAGGTATTCGGCTCAATTCAGGGAACCGGAGCGCAGATCCAATCCCCTAGATCAAGAGCCCCTCACCAGCATCAAGGAACCTCCCTTGATGGGTGCAAAACTGGGTAAAACTTCCTTTATGCTAAAAGTATCATTTCGTAAGATTAAAACCATTCCCAAAAAAGGCATTCTCAAAATAATACACGCAAAACTAACCTCATTTTTTATATAATTGGCAAACGGGCTCCTACACAACCTAGTAAGAAACCGAGCATTCATCTAAATAAGATACTACTACTACTACTACTATTGCTACTACCACTACTACTACTATTACTACTGTTGCTACTACTACTACTACTACTACTACTACTACTACTATTGCATCGCTTCACCCCCCTTGTTATCTCGTGCTACTACCATTACTCTTCCTACTTACTACTACCGCTATTACTCCTACCACTACTTCCACTACCAGCATTAACCCTACCACTACTTATTCACCTCTTTCTTCCTGTCTTGTCTCTGTCCCTCTCTCTTATATATACTGGCTCCCTCATCGTTGTGTGTTAGTGTGACTTGTAAAAGGTCCAAGTTGGACCGAAAAGTCGTTATAACTTCTCTCTCCTATGTGCGAGTTATCTGTATGTACACAAACGCTGTAATTCTGAAGCAGATCAGAAGATGAGTTCTTAAGAAACCGGAGATATTTAACAATTTTCTCACTTTGGCTGAAAGAAATCCAGTACATTAACTGAACATCTACCTTAATCTCTCGCCTCTCCATTTTACATGTAAACATCGGTGTTTAAAGATAACACAAGGAGACAAATACGATGTATAATCGTCAGTTGTCTGAATCGTAAACTTGGAGTTGACAATAACCTTTGTCGATGACATTTGTCCTCTTTAGGAATAAAATAATGATATGAGGAACTTTAACGAGTAAAAGTCGAAATTCTGTTCAGATAGTAGAGCAACAGATGTTTATATTCAAGAGCAACAGATGTTTAGATTCAAGAGCAACAGATGTTTATATTCAAGAGCAACAGATGTTTAGATTCAAGAGCAACAGATGTTTAGATTCAAGAGCAACAGATGTTTATATTCAAGAACAACAGATGTTTATATTCAAGAACAACAGATGTTTAGATTCAAGAGCAACAGATGTTTAGATTCAAGAGCAACAGATGTTTAGATTCAAGAGCAACAGATGTTTAGATTCAAGAGCAACAGATGTTTATATTCAAGAGCAACAGATGTTTATATTCAAGAGCAACAGATGTTTATATTCAAGAGCAACAGATGTTTAGATTTAAGAGCAACAGATGTTTATATTCAAGAGCAACAGATGTTTAGATTCAAGAGCAACAGATGTTTAGATTCAAGAGCAACAGAAGTTTATATTCAAGAACAACAGATGTTTAGATTCAAGAGCAACAGATGTTTAGATTCAAGAGCAACAGATGTTTAGATTCAAGAGCAACAGATGTTTAGATTCAGGAGCAACAGAAGTTTAGATTAAAGAGCAACAGACGTTTAGATTCAAAAGCAACAGACGTTTAGATTCAAGAGCAACAGATGTTTAGATTCAAGAGCAACAGACGTTTAGATTCAAGAGCAACAGACGCTTAGATTCAAGAGCAACAGATGTTTAGATTCAAGAGCAACAAACGTTGAGATAGAGCAACAGATGTTTAGATTCAAGAGCAACAAATGTTTAGATTCACGAGCAGCAGACGTTTAGATTCAAGAGCAACAGACGTTTAGATTCAAGAGCAACAGACGTTTTGATTCAAGAGCAACAGAGGTTTAGATTAAAGAGCAACAGAGGTTTAGATTAAAGAGCAACAGTTGTTTAGAGTCAAGAGCAACAGAGGTTTAGATTCAAGAGCAACAGATGTTTAGATTCAAGAGCAACAGATGTTTAGATTCAAGAGCAACAGACGTTTAAGTTCAAGAGCAACAGAGGTTTAGATTCAAGAGCAACAGATGTTTAGATTAAAGAGCAACAGACGTTTAGATTCAAGAGCAACAGACGTTTAGATTAAAGAGCAACAGACGTTTAGATTCAAGAGCAACAGACGTTTAGATTAAAGAGCAACAGACGTTTAGATTAAAGAGCAACAGACGTTTAAAGAACAACAGATGTTTAGATTCAAGAGCAACAGACGTTTAGATTCAAGAGTAACAGACGTTTAGATTCAAGAGCAACAGACGTTTAGATTCAAGAGCAACAGACGTTTAGATTCAAGAGCAACAGACGTTTAGATTCAAGAGCAACAGACGTTTAGATTCAAGAGCAACAGACGTTTAGATTCAAGAGCAACAGATGTTTAGATTCAAGAGCAACAGACGTTTAGATACAGGAGCAACAGATGTTTAGATTCAGGAGCAACAGAAGTTTAGATTAAAGAGCAACAGACGTTTTGATTGAAGAGCAACAGACGTTTAGATTCAAGAGCAACAGAGGTTTAGATTAAAAAGCAACAGTTGTTTAGATTCAAGAGCAACAGACATTTAGATTCAAGAGCAACAGAGGCTTAGATTCAAGAGCAACAGATGTTTAGATTCAAGAGCAACAGATGTTTAGATTAAAGAGCAAAAGACGTTTAGATTCAAGAGCAATAGACGTTTAGATTAAAGAGCAACAGACGTTTAGATTAAAGAGCAACAGACGTTTAGATTAAAGAGCAACAGACGTTTAGATTAAAGAGCAACAGACGTTTAGATTAAAGAACAACAGATGTTTAGATTCAAGAGCAGCAGACGTTTAGGTTCAAGAGCAACAGACGTTTAGATTCAAGAGCAACGGATGTTTAGATTCAAGAGCAACAGATGTTTAGATTCAAGAGCAACAGACGTTTAGATTCAAGAGCAACAGACGTTTAGATTGAAGAGCAACAGATGTTTAGATTCAAGAGCAACAGATGTTTAGATTCAAGAGCAACAGATGTTTAGATTCAAGAGCAACAGACGTTTAGATTCAAGAGCAACAGACGTTTAGATTCAAGAGCAACAAACGTTGAGATAGAGCAACAGATGTTTAGATTCAAGAGCAATAAATGTTTAGATTCACGAGCAGCAGACGTTTAGATTCAAGAGCAACAGACGTTTAAATTCAAGAGCAACAGACGTTTTGATTCAAGAGCAACAGACGTTTAGATTCAAGAGCAACAGAGGTTTAGATTAAAGAGCAACAGTTGTTTAGATTCAAGAGCAACAGAGGTTTAGATTCAAGAGCAACAGATGCTTAGATTCAAGAGCAACAGATGTTTAGATTCAAGAGCAACAGACGTTTAGATTCAAGAACAACAGAGGTTTAGATTCAAGAGCAACAGATGTTTAGATTAAAGAGCAACAGACGTTTAGATTTAAGAGCAACATACGTTTAGATTAAAGAGCAACAGACGTTTAGATTAAAGAGCAACAGACGTTTAGATTAAAGAGCAACAGACGTTTAGATTAAAGAACAACAGATGTTTAGATTCAAGAGCAACAGACGTTTAGATTCAATAGCAACAGACGTTTAGATTCAAGTGCAACAGACGTTTAGATTCAAGAGCAACAGACGTTTAGATTCAAGAGCAACAGACGTTTAGATTCAAGAGCAACAGACGTTTAGATTCAAGAGCAACAGACGTTTAGATTCAAGAGCAACAGATGTTTAGATTCAAGAGCAACAGACGTTTAGATACAGGAGCAACAGATGTTTAGATTCAGGAGCAACAGAAGTTTAGATTAAAGAGCAACAGACGTTTTGATTCAAGAGCAACAGACGTTTAGATTCAAGAGCAACAGAGGTTTAGATTAAAGAGCAACAGTTGTTTAGATTCAAGAGCAACAGACAATTAGATTCAAGAGCAACAGTGGTTTAGATTCAAGAGCAACAGATGTTTAGATTCAAGAGCAACAGATGTTTAGATTCAAGAGCAACAGACGTTTAGATTAAAGAGCAACAGACGTTTAGATTCAAGAGCAACAGACGTTTAGATTCAAGAGCAACAGACGTTTAGATTAAAGAGCAACAGACGTTTAGATTAAAGAGCAACGGATGTTTAGATTCAAGAGCAACAGATGTTTAGATTCAAGAACAACAGATGTTTAGATTCAAGAGCAACAGACGTTTAGATTGAAGAGCAACAGATGTTTAGATTCAAGAGCAACAGATGTTTAGATTCAAGAGCAACAGATGTTTAGATTCAAGAGCAAAAGAAGTTTATATTCAAGAACAACAGATGTTTAGATTCAAGAGCAACAGATGTTTAGATTCAAGAGCAACAGATGTTTAGATTCAAGAGCAACAGATGTTTAGATTCAGGAGCAACAGAAGTTTAGATTAAAGAGCAACAGACGTTTAGATTCAAAAGCAACAGACGTTTAGATTCAAGAGCAACAGATGTTTAGATTCAAGAGCAACAGACGTTTAGATTCAAGAGCAACAGACGCTTAGATTCAAGAGCAACAGATGTTTAGATTCAAGAGCAACAAACGTTGAGATAGAGCAACAGATGTTTAGATTCAAGAGCAACAAATGTTTAGATTCACGAGCAGCAGACGTTTAGATTCAAGAGCAACAGACGTTTAGATTCAAGAGCAACAGACGTTTAGATTCAAGAGCAACAGACGTTTAGATTCAAGAGCAACAAACGTTGAGATAGAGCAACAGATGTTTAGATTCAAGAGCAACAAATGTTTAGATTCACGAGCAGCAGACGTTTAGATTCAAGAGCAACAGACGTTTAGATTCAAGAGCAACAGACGTTTTGATTCAAGAGCAACAGAGGTTTAGATTAAAGAGCAACAGAGGTTTAGATTAAAGAGCAACAGTTGTTTAGAGTCAAGAGCAACAGAGGTTTAGATTCAAGAGCAACAGATGTTTAGATTCAAGAGCAACAGATGTTTAGATTCAAGAGCAACAGACGTTTAAGTTCAAGAGCAACAGAGGTTTAGATTCAAGAGCAACAGATGTTTAGATTAAAGAGCAACAGACGTTTAGATTCAAGAGCAACAGACGTTTAGATTAAAGAGCAACAGACGTTTAGATTCAAGAGCAACAGACGTTTAGATTAAAGAGCAACAGACGTTTAGATTAAAGAGCAACAGACGTTTAGATTAAAGAACAACAGATGTTTAGATTCAAGAGCAACAGACGTTTAGATTCAAGAGTAACAGACGTTTAGATTCAAGAGCAACAGACGTTTAGATTCAAGAGCAACAGACGTTTAGATTCAAGAGCAACAGACGTTTAGATTCAAGAGCAACAGACGTTTAGATTCAAGAGCAACAGACGTTTAGATTCAAGAGCAACAGATGTTTAGATTCAAGAGCAACAGACGTTTAGATACAGGAGCAACAGATGTTTAGATTCAGGAGCAACAGAAGTTTAGATTAAAGAGCAACAGACGTTTTGATTGAAGAGCAACAGACGTTTAGATTCAAGAGCAACAGAGGTTTAGATTAAAAAGCAACAGTTGTTTAGATTCAAGAGCAACAGACATTTAGATTCAAGAGCAACAGAGGCTTAGATTCAAGAGCAACAGATGTTTAGATTCAAGAGCAACAGATGTTTAGATTAAAGAGCAAAAGACGTTTAGATTCAAGAGCAATAGACGTTTAGATTAAAGAGCAACAGACGTTTAGATTAAAGAGCAACAGACGTTTAGATTAAAGAGCAACAGACGTTTAGATTAAAGAGCAACAGACGTTTAGATTAAAGAACAACAGATGTTTAGATTCAAGAGCAACAGACGTTTAGATTCAAGAGCAACAGACGTTTAGATTCAAGAGCAACGGATGTTTAGATTCAAGAGCAACAGATGTTTAGATTCAAGAGCAACAGACGTTTAGATTCAAGAGCAACAGACGTTTAGATTGAAGAGCAACAGATGTTTAGATTCAAGAGCAACAGATGTTTAGATTCAAGAGCAACAGATGTTTAGATTCAAGAGCAACAGACGTTTAGATTCAAGAGCAACAGACGTTTAGATTCAAGAGCAACAAACGTTGAGATAGAGCAACAGATGTTTAGATTCAAGAGCAATAAATGTTTAGATTCACGAGCAGCAGACGTTTAGATTCAAGAGCAACAGACGTTTAAATTCAAGAGCAACAGACGTTTTGATTCAAGAGCAACAGACGTTTAGATTCAAGAGCAACAGAGGTTTAGATTAAAGAGCAACAGTTGTTTAGATTCAAGAGCAACAGAGGTTTAGATTCAAGAGCAACAGATGCTTAGATTCAAGAGCAACAGATGTTTAGATTCAAGAGCAACAGACGTTTAGATTCAAGAACAACAGAGGTTTAGATTCAAGAGCAACAGATGTTTAGATTAAAGAGCAACAGACGTTTAGATTTAAGAGCAACATACGTTTAGATTAAAGAGCAACAGACGTTTAGATTAAAGAGCAACAGACGTTTAGATTAAAGAGCAACAGACGTTTAGATTAAAGAACAACAGATGTTTAGATTCAAGAGCAACAGACGTTTAGATTCAATAGCAACAGACGTTTTAGATTCAAGTGCAACAGACGTTTAGATTCAAGAGCAACAGACGTTTAGATTCAAGAGCAACAGACGTTTAGATTCAAGAGCAACAGACGTTTAGATTCAAGAGCAACAGACGTTTAGATTCAAGAGCAACAGATGTTTAGATTCAAGAGCAACAGACGTTTAGATACAGGAGCAACAGATGTTTAGATTCAGGAGCAACAGAAGTTTAGATTAAAGAGCAACAGACGTTTTGATTCAAGAGCAACAGACGTTTAGATTCAAGAGCAACAGAGGTTTAGATTAAAGAGCAACAGTTGTTTAGATTCAAGAGCAACAGACAATTAGATTCAAGAGCAACAGTGGTTTAGATTCAAGAGCAACAGATGTTTAGATTCAAGAGCAACAGATGTTTAGATTCAAGAGCAACAGACGTTTAGATTCAAGAGCAACAGACGTTTAGATTAAAGAGCAACAGACGTTTAGATTCAAGAGCAACAGACGTTTAGATTCAAGAGCAACAGACATTTAGATTCAAGAGCAACAGAGGTTTAGATTCAAGAGCAACAGATGTTTAGATTCAAGAGCAACAGATGTTTAGATTAAAGAGCAACAGACGTTTAGATTCAAGAGCAACACGTTTAGATTAAAGAGCAACAGACGTTTAGATTAAAGAGCAACAGACGTTTAGATTAAAGAACAACAGATGTTTAGATTCAAGAGCAACAGACGTTTAGATTCAAGAGCAACAGACGTTTAGATTCAAGAGCAACGGATGTTTAGATTCAAGAGTAACAGACGTTTAGATAAAGAGCAACAAACGTTTAGATTGAAGAGCAACAGACGTTTAGATTGAAGAGCAACAGATGTTTAGATTGAAGAGCAACAGATGTTTAAATTCAAGAGCAACAGACGTTTAGATGCAAGTACAACAGTTTAAATTTTACAGGAACAACAAGTCCCTGTTCTCTCTCTCTCTCTCTCTCTCTCTCTCTCTCTCTCTCTCTCTCTCTCTCTCTCATACACACACTGGCACTCTTTCTCGTGCACTCTCTGTCTCTCTCTCTCACACACACTGGCACTCTTTCTCGTGCACTCTCTCTCTCTCTCTCATACACACACTGGCACTCTTTCTCGTGCACTCTCTCTCTCTCTCTCATACTCACACTGGCACTCTTTCTCGTGCACTCTCTCTCTCTCTCTCTCTGGGAATGATGACAGGTCAATTATTGCGGCAGGAACCGTAATTAACATTAGTGCCGGAGGTGAGCAGGTGCGTCTGGCGTGTGTGAACTAGCTACTGTTACTATCCTGCCTACCTCACCTACCTCCCTACCTGCCTCACGTTCCTCCCCACCAACCTCACCTACCTGCTAACCTATCTAACCTGCCTATCTCACCAATCTACCTACCTTACCTGCCTGTCTGACTTACCTGCCTACCTTACCTACCTGCCTACCTTACCTACCTCACATACCTGTCTACCTTACTTACCTCACCTACCTGCCTACCTTACCTACCTCACCATCAGTCAAGAGTTTGTTTTGCATATTAATATAATTTATTTACTGTAAATAAAAAAAATATTTATTGTAAACGATTTGTATAATAATAATAATAATAATAATAATAATAATAATAATAATAATAATAATAATAATAATAATAATAATAATAATAATAATTTTGGTGTAGCTGGAATACATTACTTTCCCCCTACCACCATATCTCCTTTACTCATCTTTCTCCCCTATATCTCCCATTCTCTCTCTCTCTCTCTCTCTCTCTCTCTCCCTCTCTCTCTCTTCCTCTCTCTCTCTCTCTCTCTCTCTCTCTCTCTCTCTCTCTCTCTCTCTCTCTCTCTCTCTCTCTCTCTCTCTCTCTCTCTCTCTCTCTCTCTCTCTCTCTCTCTCTCTCTCTCTCTCTCTCTCTCGCTCTCCCTCTCTCTCTCTCTCTCTCTCTCTCTCTCTCTCTCGCTCTCTCTCTCTCTCTCTCTCTCTCTCTCTCTCTCTCTCTCTCTCTCTCTCTCTCTCTCTCTCTCGCTCTCCTCTCTCTCTCTCTTCTCTCTACTCTCTTCTCCATCTTACGGTTCAATTCAAATCTAAATATTTTAGTGCTGCTTCAAATAATCTTTCTCTCTCTCTATGTAAAATTCACTACATTTCAAATAGAAAATTGCTCTATGGTGCGATTTCAAGATGAATTATGTATGATAGATAATTAATATTATTATTATATACATACATGTGCTTATAATATTATAAAAATACTACTACTACTACTACTACTAATAATAATAAATAACTAAAACCAAAACTTTTATAGGGGTGGACTGGTAAGCCAGCGGAAGGCCTGCGTCAGCTGACCAAAAGCTCCAATGGCGGGTCATCATCTGATCAAGACCCGCGTCAGGAAACACTTGTCCTATTTCCTGACAAACCTAACCCAACCTAACCTAATAGTAATAATAATAATAATAATAATAATAATAATAATAATAATAATAATAATAATAATAATAATAATAATAATAATAATATATCATTAATAATAATTAGAGACAGGGAAGCGTTGAACCCATAAAAATCTTACTTTGTTTGGAGAGAGGGGAAGAAAGAGGAGGCATCTGGGGGGAGGGGGGATTGGGGAAGGTATGGGGGGAATAAGGCTTGATACGAGGCAAGGTAGGCAGCTGAAATTCTTTGGATCAAAAGTTCTTCACCAGCATGTAGACGCCACCTTGAAGGGCAGTTTTTGTTAAGACTATGGTATGCTGATTTTTTTTTGTATATATATATATTATATATATATATATATATATATATATATATATATATATATATATATATATATATATATATATATATATAGATATAGTTATTCCAACGCTCCTATATTGCTTTGAAACATGTGCGGATGGGGTGAATGTTGCAACAAGGGGAAGGCTGGGGGCAGTGATGTCATGTCGGAGGTCAATGTGTGGCGTTTATATGATGCAGAGAAACCGTAGTTTGCAGATTAGGAGGAGGTGTGGGATTACCAAAACTGCTATCGAGAGGGCTGAGGAGGGGTTGTTGAGGTGGTTCGGACATGTTGAGAGGATGGAACGAAGTAGAATGACTTCGAGAGTGTATAAACCTGTAGTGAACGGAAGGCGGGGTAGGGGTCGGCCTTGGAAAAGTTGGAGGGAGGGGGTAAAGGAGGTTTTGTGTGTGAGGGGCTTCGACTTCCAGGAAGTATGCGTGGGCGTGTTACATAGGAGCGAGTGGAGGCAAATGGTTTTTAGGACTTGACGTGCTGTTGGAGTGTGAGCAAGGTAACATTTATGAAAGGATTCAGGGAATCCGGCAGGCTGGACTTAAGTCCTGAAGATGGGAAGGAGGGGTGTTAATGTTGCAGTTTCATAACTGTAGTGTAAGCACGCAACTGGCAAGACAGTGATGGAAAGAATGATGAAAGTTTTTCTTTTTCAGGCCACCGAAGCCGGGTGACCCAAAAAGTAAAACGAAGGTTTGTCTTTTTAACTTTAGTAATGTGTACAAGAGATAAGAGGAAATAAACAAAAACTAGAAATAGTAAGAAAATAGAAGAAAACCCAGAAGTGATATATATATATATATATATATATATATATATATATATATATATATATATATATATCTATATATATATATATATATATATATATATATATATATATATGCTTGTACGTGTATATGTAGTGCGACCTAAGTGTAAGTAGAAGTAGCACGATATATCTGTTATCCTGCATGTTTATGAGACAGAAAAAAGACACCAGCAATCCTACCAACATGTAAAACAAATAGAGTTTACCGTTTTTCACTCACCTGACAGGACGATAGTACCTCACTGGATGTTGCTGTCTACCATTTAAAATTAAGTCCTTTCCAAAGTTTTCTCTTATGCGTTTACAGGTATATTATGTAGTTTATGTTTATGTAAAAATTAATAATTTTGTACGAGAAGAACCTTAGAAAACTTACTTAAGCTTATTATAACAAGCGCAATTTAATTTAGCCTAATTCAACTCAATATATTTTAGATAAGTTTACAATAATTAATAATAAACAAAAACAATGATATATATATATTTTTTGTTAGGTTCAGAATTATTTTTGCGAAATTATTGCATACACAAATTTTCGCTTGCCTTTCTATATATATATATATATATATATATATATATATATATATATATATATATATATATATATATATATATATATATATATATATATATATTCGGAGAACAGGCGAAATATTAACAAACACTAATCTCTGGTCGAAGGAGACTAGAACCTACGAACCTTGGGACAAGGTACGCAGTGCTTTAAACACGGTACCACACTGGACCAATACCTTGGCGCCCAGCCAATGCTGTGATGATAACAAATGAAAGACAACATACCTTTTAGATGTTAGCTGACCCCACCATCTGCAACTGTTATTTGTTTTTAAAGCGGCCGCCTCCCACTACCATTAGCAGCACTAGTGATGGAGCTACTAGCAGCACTAGTGATGGAGCTAGCTCCTGAACCTTCAAAGGCAGTGTCACTGCGCTCGGAAAAATCGTAATGGTGAAGTGTTTTTATAGAGAATTTACCCAGGACGATTTTTTAATGTTACAGAAAAAAAAAATTCCCGTATTTTGAGTATTGCTGACGAGATGGTGACAAGTCAACAGCGAGCAGGTGTTTCAAATGCACAATGTGATTGATCTTTTGATCAAAAATGCCTGAAATTCTTGTAAACTAATATTTTTTTTTTTCCAAATGCTGAGTCAGTTCTGACTTCATATATGAAATCTACATTTTGCTCGAGTTAATACATTACCTAAGCAGCAGCCTTAGTGTTTTCATTTTGTAGGTGTAAGTTGCTCTAGCAGACACACACCTTTCCTTTTGCATTTGTCTTTAAAATGTGTGTTTGTTCTGGTTTAAGTAATTTACCATGATAACATGTGTATTACATCTGTCAAGCTGCAAAAACTTGCACGAATTATTATTCATATATAATAAAATCTTCAGCGCCTTAACTATGATTTTCAAGAAATATCGGATAAATGTTGCATCAGCCAATGCACCTGTTACAGTCTTACTAAATGCAGACATCAGAATGTGAAGTACAAGGTTGTGTGAACCACACGTGATTCCATACATGTTTTTATTAAAGTGTGCTATTTCAAGAGCAATGTTTGATATGCGTCTGTGTACCATATGTGTGATAAAAACCAGCTCTCTTTTTACAAAATATGTGCAAAAGCATAGAATACTCATTTAGAATTATTTAAAGAGGAGCATTCCACTCCTCGTTTATACCATCTCTCTCTCTGTCTCTCTCTCTCTGCCTTTTCCTAATTCTCTCTATCACTCAGTCCTTTCTTAAGTCCCTTCCTCTTCCCTTTCTCCATCCCTTCGTTCAATATTTTACTCCTTTTCTCCTCTGCATCCCCTCAACTCCTCCCATTCCGCCTTCTCCTTATTCACTATTTTCTCTTGGTGT
>NC_091325.1:16463573-16488573 GCF_038502225.1 Cherax quadricarinatus
TCACCCGAATGACAGAATTCCAACAGTTTCGAGGCGGTCGTGTCTGTTATTTAATTGTTTGCTTGCTTGCTCGCTTTTAATCTCTCTCTCTCTCTCTCTCTCTCTCTCTCTCTCTCTCTCTCTCTCTCTCTCTCTCTCTCTCTCTCTCTCTCTCTCTCTCTACACACACAAAAATTTTTTATTATATATATGTATATTATCAACAACACTGCACTAGCCTCATAGTGAGCGAAAACGCATGACGCTTTTGACCACTAGACCACACAATTCTTAACAATGGTGCATCCAGCCAAGCTAGATGTTGTACCCGCCATCGAAGGACATAAGGTGGTGTGGGGTACAGTAATATAATATACTGCTTGTTGAGCTAGTACACAAACAGGGAGTAGACTGAAATTAGCTCAGAGGTGTCCACACCACCGTATGTCCATCGATGGTGGGTACAACATCTACCTTGGCTAGATGCACCATTGTTAAGGATTGTGTGGTCTAGTGGTCTAAGCCGTCATGCGTTCTCTCTCACCATGAGGCGGGCCAAAATAGCATGGGTTCGACTCCTTGGCTAGTGCAGTGTTGTTGCCAGTGTACTCAGCTGACAAACATCTTCGAGTTTAGGAAACATCCAGCTTTGACAAACATCTGCGAAATTCACAAACTAATGCATTAAAGATGAGGAAGGATTATTTACAAGGGGAAGAGAGAGAGTTGTATTGCATCTTGCAGGGAGGTTCTGGGAGGAGAGTTGGGAGTGGTGAGAACGTGCCCATCCTACCACCGCCTGGATCACTGCTCATATTACCCGCAGAGCCTGCAAGAACACACTACTCTGCAGGGATCACACACACCCTCTGTCTCTGTCTCTCTCTCTCTCTCACACGCACACACACACACACACACATATTCAAACACGCCCATATGCACACGCACATACGTGCTCACTCACGCTTTCTCTCTCACTAGGAGACCCAAGGTTATAAAAGGAGTAATATTCAATCTACCATAAAACAGAAAGAAATCAAGACAGGAATATAATGGAAACGAAGAAAAGGCATGAAGATCACTAAAGCCAAGCTGCTAATAGGAAATATCAGCAACCAAGAATTAGACTAGGGCAATAGTGTTCCACACGGAGGACCTGAAACAGGGAAGACCAAGATAATGGAGGTAGTAGTGAGAAACTTAATGTATAAGAGAGAGAGAGAGAGAGAGAGAGAGAGAGAGAGAGAGAGAGAGAGAGAGAGAGAGAGAGAGAGAGAGAGAGAGAGAGAGAGAGAGAGGAGACAGAGACAGAGACAGAGAGAGAGAGAGAGCAGAGAGAGCAGAGACAGAGAATGGCTCAAATATTGGACCTCATGTTTATATTAACCCCATCTAGCGTCGATGAAATTGATTAAGAGTGACCTCTGGATGCAATACAAAATAACCTACACTTGAGAAACTGAAACCTACGACGACGTCTAGGTCCGACTTGGACCATTAACCATACATGTGACTAGTTAATGGCCCAAGTAGGACCGAAACTTCGCCATAAGTTTCAGTCTCCTAAATGCGGGTTATTTGTGTATTGTTCCAGTCACGGTATTGTGTTCTTATTCATGCGACCTGCATATGCTAACCATCGTACATTTCTGAGTATCGAGTACAGTTTGGAACTTAATGTGGAGACTTATATTTACAAAAATCTCTTAACCCGTCCTGAGTTATACAGTTCAAGGAGTGCTGGAGGCTCCATTTTTTATGATGCTAAGTACTCGCATACCGAATATAAGTGCAAGTTCGCTCCCCGAAGTGGTAACAGATACTTTATTGATGCAACGTTTCTCCCACGAGTGGTCTTTACCAAGTACATAATAAGGCAACTCGCGGGTGAAACGCTTCTGACTGTGCTACATTAAGTGTATTTGCCTCGTAACTGTACTCACCAAGTCTTATTTCGTAAATAAGGAGAGAAACATAACAGAGGGTAGAGAGATAAATCAGGCTAAAGAAGAGCAAAGTAGACAGAATGCGAAAAGTCCTGAATAAATTACTCTGGAAAAATTAACTGAAAGACAACGGGTAAACAGAGAAGAAAATCAAGCCAAAATGAAATGGCCAGGACAGTGTCGGTGGTTTACCGGAAGATACTGAAAAGGAAAAACTACTAATAATAATATTAATAATCTTTATTACTACAAGTACATGTACAAGGTAAACAGGCATAGCTGACATCAATGACATACTACTCTATAGGAAGCCGCTTGTTATGCAGAGCATTTGGGGCAAATTAGGTCAATTTTGTCCCAGGATGCGACCCACACCACTTGACTAACGCCCAGGTACCCATTTTACTGATGGGTGAATAGGTACAACAGGTGTAAGGAAACACGCTCAATGTTTCCACCCTTGCCGGGAATCGAACCACGAACCCTCAGCGTGTGAAGCGAGAGTTTTGCCTACAAGGCCACGGTCCATTAAAAGTGCAACGGCATGAAAAAAACAGCAGGGAGCAAAAAACAACAGAAAATACAAAAGAAGAACCAGGAAGGAGTATAGAGGGATGCAATAAAGTGGCTGATCAACATTTAAAGAACGACATAGCAGGGAAATCAGGGTAACTTCGGCAGGATTTTTTTTATTTATTTTGGTTGCAGGGAATAAATACTGAGGTGACAGGGGGGGAACTACTGTTGCTGTGGTAGAGAAATCATTATAGTGGTGACAGAGAAATTATTATTGTCGTGACTGGGAAAATATTGCTGTTACAAGGAAATTATTATTGCTGTTACAGGGAAATTATTATTGTGGTAAGTTGAAAATAATTTTTGTGGTGAATGGGAAATCATTACTGTGGGGAGAGGGAAATTATTGTGGTGAGTGGGAAAGTATTGTGGTGAGTGGGAAAGTATTGTGGTGAGTGGGAAAGTATTGTGGTGAGTGGAAAATCATTATTGTGATTAGTGAGATGTCATTATTTGTTGCAGGGGGAAACTATTGTGGTTGTTGCAGAGGAATTTATTGTGGTTGTTGCAGAGGAAACTGTGGTTGTTGCAGAGGAATTTGTGGTTGTTGCAGAGGAAACTTGTGGTTGTTGCAGAGGAAACATTGTGGTTGTTGCAGAGGAAACTATTGTGGTTGTTGCAGAGGAAACTATTGTGGTTGTTGCAGAGGAAACTATTGTGGTTGTTGCAGGGGGAAACTATTGTGGTTGTTGCAGAGGAAACTATTGTGGTTGTTGCATAGGAAACTATTGTGGTTGTTGCAGAGGAAACTGTGGTTGTTGCAGAGGAATTTGTGGTTGTTGCAGAGGAAACTTGTGGTTGTTGCAGAGGAAACATTGTGGTTGTTGCAGAGGAAACTATTGTGGTTGTTGCAGAGGAAACTATTGTGGTTGCTGCAGAGGAAACATTGTGGTTGTTGCAGAGGAAACTATTGTGGTGGTTGCAGAGGAAATATTGTGGTTGTTGCAGAGGAAACATTGTGGTTGTTGCAGGAGAAACTATTGTGGTTGTTGCAGAGGAAACATTGTGGTTGTTGCAGAGGAAATTATTGTTGCAGAGGAAACTATTTTGGTGGTTGCAGAGGAAACATTGTGGTTGTTGCAGAGGAAACATTGTGGTTGTTGCAGGGGAAACTATTGTGGTTGTTGCAGAGGAAACAGTGGTTGTTGCAGAGGAAACTGTGGTTGTTACAGAGGAAACTATTGTGGTTGTTGCAGAGGAAGCATTGTGGTTGTTGCAGACGAAACTATTGTGGTTGTTGCAGGGGGAAACTATTGTGGTTGTTGCAGGGGAAACTATTGTGGTTGTTGCAGAGGAAACATTATGGTTGTTGCAGAGGAAACTATTGTGGTTGTTGCAAAAGGAAACTATTGTGGTTGTTGCAGAGGAAACATTGTGGTTGTTGCAGAGGAAACTATAGTGGTTGTTGCAGAGGAAACATTGTGGTTGTTGCAGAGGAAACTATTGTTGTTGCAGAGGAAACTATTATGGTGGTTACAGAGGAAACATTGTGGTTGATGCAGAGGAAACATTGTGGTTGTTGCAGAGGAAACATTGTGGTTGTTGCAGAGGAAACTATTGTGGTTTTTGCAGAGGAAACATTGTGGTTGTTGCAGAGGAAACTATTGTGGTTGTTGCAGAGGAAACTGTGGTTGTTGCAGAGGAAACTATTGTGGTTGCTGCAGAGGAAGCATTGTGGTTGTTGCAGAGGAAGCATTGTGGTTGTTGCAGACGAAACTATTGTGGTTGTTGCAGGGGAAACTATTGTGGTTGTTGCAGGGGAAGCTATTGTGGTTGTTGCAAAGGAAGCTATTGTGGTTGTTGCAAAGGAAGCTATTGTGGTTGTTGCAAAGGAAACTATTGTGGTTGTTGCAGGGAAACTATTGTGGTTGTTGCAAGGGAAACTATTGTGGTTGTTACAAGGGAAACTATTGTGGTTGTTGCAAGGGAAACTATTGTGGTTGTTGCAAGGGAAACTATTGTGGTTGTTGCAAGGGAAACTATTGTGGTTGTTGCAAGGGAAACTATTGTGGTTGTTGCAAGGGAAACTATTGTGGTTGCAAGGGAAACTATTGTGGTTGTTGCAAGGGAAACTATTGTGGTTGTTGCAAGGGAAACTATTGTGGGTGTGGCTGGGAAATCAATCTCAAAGTGTAAAAGAATTTTTGTTACTGAGGCAGCGGAAACAACTACTGCTGTGACTAGGAAACAGTTGTAACTGTGGTGGAGAAACAGTTGTAACTGTGGTGGAGAAACAGTTGTAACTGTGGTGGAAAAACAGTTGTAACTGTGGTGGAGAAACAGTTGTAACTGTGGTGGAGAAACGGTTGTAACTGTGGTGGAGAAACAGTTGTAACTGTGGTGGAGAAACAGTTGCAACTGTGGTGAAGAAACAGTTGCAACTGTGGTGGAGAAACAGTTGCAACTGTGGTGGAGAAACAGTTGCAACTGAGGTGGAGAAACAGTTGAACTGTGGTGGAGAAACAGTTGAACTGTGGTGGAGAAACAGTTGTAACTGAGGTGGAGAAACAGTTGCAGCTGTGGTGGAGAAACAGTTGCAACTGTGGTGAAGAAACAGTTGTAACTGTGGTGGAGAAACAGTTGTAACTGTGGTGGAGAAACAGTTGTAACTGTGGTGGAGAAACAGTTGTAACTGTGGTGGAGAAACAGTTGCAACTGTGGTGGAGAAACAGTTGCAACTGAGGTGGAGAAACAGTTGCAACTGTGGTGGAGAAACAGTTGAACTGTGGTGGAGAAACAGTTGCAACTGTGGTGGAGAAACAGTTGTAACTGTGGTGGAGAAACAGTTGCAACTGTGGTGGAGAAACAGTTGTAACTGTGAAGAAACAGTTGCAACTGTGGTGGAGAAACAGTTGCAACTGAGGTGGAGAAACAGTTGCAACTGTGGTGGAGAAACAGTTGAACTGTGGTGGAGAAACAGTTGCAACTGTGGTGGAGAAACAGTTGTAACTGTGGTGGAGAAACAGTTGTAACTGTGGTGGAGAAACAGTTGCAACTGTGGTGGAGAAACAGTTGCAACTGTAGTGGAGAAACAGTTGAACTGTGATGGAGAAACAGTTGCAACTGTGGTGGAGAAACAGTTGCAGCTGTGGTGGAGAAACAGTTGCAACTGTGGTGGAGAAACAGTTGTAACTGTGGTGGAGAAACAGTTGCAACTGTGGTGGAGAAACAGTTGTAACTGTGGTGGAGAAACAGTTGTAACTGTGGTGGAGAAACAGTTGCAACTGTGGTGGAGAAACAGCTGCAACTGTGGTGGATAAACAGTTGTAACTGTGGTGGAGAAACAGTTGCAACTGTGGTGGAGAAACAGTTGTAACTGTGGTGAAGAAACAGTTGCAACTGTGGTGGAGAAACAGTTGCAACTGTGGTGGAGAAACAGATGTAACTGTGGTGGAGAAACAGTTGCAACTGTGGTGGAGAAACAGTTGCAACTGTGGTGGAGAAACAGTTGTAACTGTGGTGGAGAAACAGTTGCAACTGTGGTGAAGAAACAGTTGTAACTGTGGTGGAGAAACAGTTGCAACTGTGGAGACACAGTTGCAACTGTGGTGGAGAAACAGTTGTAACTGTGGTGGAGAAACAGTTGTAACTGTGGTGGAGAAACAGTTGTAACTGTGGTGGAGAAACAGTTGCAACTGTGGTGGAGAAACAGCTGCAACTGTGGTGGATAAACAGTTGTAACTGTGGTGGAGAAACAGTTGCAACTGTGGTGGAGAAACAGTTGTAACTGTGGTGAAGAAACAGTTGCAACTGTGGTGGAGAAACAGTTGCAACTGTGGTGGAGAAACAGATGTAACTGTGGTGGAGAAACAGTTGCAACTGTGGTGGAGAAACAGTTGCAACTGTGGTGGAGAAACAGTTGTAACTGTGGTGGAGAAACAGTTGCAACTGTGGTGGAGAAACAGTTGTAACTGTGGTGGAGAAACAGTTGTAACTGTGGTGGAGAAACAGTTGCAACTGTGGTGGTGAAACAGTTGCAACTGAGGTGGAGAAACAGTTGCAACTGTGGTGGAGAAACAGTTGAACTGTGGTGGAGAAACAGTTGCAACTGTGGTGGAGAAACAGTTGAACTGTGGTGGAGAAACAGTTGCAACTGTGGTGGAGAAACAGTTGCAACTGTGGTGGAGAAACAGTTGAACTGTGGTGGAGAAACAGTTGCAACTGTGGTGGAGAAACAGTTGCAACTGTGGTGGAGAAAGAGTTGCAACTGAAGAAAGGAAAACCTTTTTGTTGTGGCAGGAAAACTATTGTGCTGCTTCATGTCTTTTATCACTAGTATCCCCTACCATAATGCTATGGTAGGGGAAACTAGTGATAGTGTAGCAAGGAAGCTAGTGATAGTGTGGCATGGAAACTAGTGATAGTGTACCTGGGAACCTAGTGATGATGTGACAAGGAAACTAGTGATAGTGTGCATGGAAACTAGTGATATTGTAGCATGGAAACTAGTGATAGTTTGGCATGGAAATTAGTGATAGTGTACCTGGAAAACTAGTGATGTGGCAGGGAAACTAGTGATAGTGTGGCAGGGAAACTAGTGATAGTGTAGAAAGGAAACTAGTGATAGTGTGGCAGGGAAACTAGTGATAATGTGGCAGGGAAACTAGTGATAATGTACCTGGGAAACTAGTGATAGTGTAGTAAGGAAACTAGTGATAGTGTGGCAGAGAAACTAGTGATAGTGTGGCAGGGAAACTAGTGATAGTGCAGCAAGGAAACTAATGATAGTGTGGCATGGAAACTAGTGATAGTATGGCAGGGAAACTAGTGACAGTGTGGCAGGGACACAAGTGGTAGTGTGGCAGTGACACAATTGGTAGTGTGGCAGGGAAGCAAGTGGTAGTGTGGCAGGGAAACAAGTGGTAGTGTGGCAGGGAAGCAAGTGGTAGTGTGGCAGGGAAACAAGTGGTAGTGTGGCAGGAAAATAAGTGATAGTGTGGCAGGGAAACAAGTGGTAGTGTGGCAGGGACACAAGTGGTAGTGTGGCAGCGACACAAGTGGTAGTGTGGCAGTGCCACAAGTGGTAGTGCGGCAGGGATACAAGTGGTAGTGTGGCAGGGACACAAGTGGTAGTGTTGGAGGACACAGGTGGTAGTGTGGCATGGAAGCAAGTGGTAGTGTGGCAGAGAAACAAGTGGTAGTGTGACAGTGACAGAAGTTGCAGTGTGGCAGGGAAACAAGTGGTAGTGTGGCAGAGACACAAGTGGTAGTGTGGCAGAGACACAAGTGGTAGTGTGGCAGAGACACAAGTGGTAGTGTGGCAGTGACACAAGTGGTAGTGTGGCAGGGACACAAGTGGTAGTGTGGCAGGGACACTGGTGGTAGTGTCGCAGGGACACAAGTGGTAGTGTGGCAGGGATACAAGTGGTAGTGTGGCAGGCACACAAGTGGTAGTGTGGCAGGGACACTGGTGGTAATGTCGCAGGGACACAAGTGGTAGTGTGGCAGAGATACAAGTGGTAGTGTGGCAAGGATACAAGTGGTAGTGTGGCAGGGACACAAGTGGTAGTGTGGCAGTGACACAAGTGGTAGTGTGGCAGTGACACAAGTGGTAGTGTGGCAGGGATACAAGTGGTAGTGTGGCAGGCACACAAGTGGTAGTGTGGCAGGGACACTGGTGGTAGTGTCGCAGGGACACAAATGGTAGTGTGGCAGGGACACAAGTGGTAGTGTGGCAGGGATACAAGTGGTAGTGTGGCAGTGACACAAGTGGTAGTGTGGCAGGGATACAAGTGGTAGTGTGGCAGGCACACAAGTGGTAGTGTGGCAGGGACACTCGTGGTAGTGTCGCAGGGACACAAGTGGTAGTGTGGCAGGGATACAAGTGGTAGTGTGGCAGGGACACAAGTGGTAGTGTGGCAGGGACACAAATAGTAGTGTGGCAGGGACACAAGTGGTAGTGTGGCAGGGACACAAGTGGTAGTGTGGCAGGGACACAAGTGGTAGTGTGGCAGGGACACAAGTGGTAGTGTGGCAGGGACACAAGTGGTAGTGTGGCAGTGACACAAGTGGTAGTGTCGCAGGGACACAAGTGGTAGTGTGGCAGGGACACAAGTGGTAGTGTGGCAGGGATACAAGTGGTAGTGTGGCAGGGATACAAGTGGTAGTGTGGCAGTGACACAAGTGGTAGTGTGGCAGGGACACAAGTGGTAGTGTGGCAGGGACACAAGTGGTAGTGTGGCAGGGACACAAGTGGTAGTGTGGCAGGGACACAAGTGGTAGTGTGGCAGGGACACAAGTGGTAGTGTGGCAGGGACACAAGTGGTAGTGTGGCAGTGACACAAGTGGTAGTGTCGCAGGGACACAAGTAGTAATGTGGCAGTGACACAAGTGGTAGTGTGGCAGTGACACAAGTGGTAGTGTGGCAGGGACACAAGTGGTAGTGTGGCAGGAACACAAGTGGTAGTGTGGCAGGGACACAAGTGGTAGTGTGGCAGGGACACAAGAGCTAAGTTTCCCCACCACCTTCACAGAGCATCATGCTCCTCATGTTTTCCCTTCACTTTGTCTTTATTTTCCCCCTCTCAGTTTACCCTTTTTTCCCTACCCCATTTTCCCTCTCTTCCCTCATTCTGCAATCCTTCTCCTCCAGTCATTCTGCTCTTATTCTTTCTATATGATCATTCCTTAACTACTTCTACTCACTTGACCCTCCATCATTCCACTCTCCGTCACTCCACTCTCCGTCACTCCACTCTCCGTCACTCCACTCTCCGTCACTCCACTCTCCGTCACTCCTCTCCATCACTCCACTCTCCATCGCTCCACTCTCCATCGCTCCACTCTCCATCACTCCACTCTCCATCACTCCACTCTCCATCACTCATACTCTCCATCACTCCACTCTCCATCACTCCACTCTCCATCACTCCACTCTCCATCACTCCACTCTCCATCACTCCACTCTCCATCACTCCACTCTCCATCACTCCACCCTCCCCCTCTCCACTCTCCATCACTCTACCCTCCATCACTCTACCCTCCATCACTCTACCCTCCATCACTCTACCCTCCATCACTCTACCCTCGTTCACTCTCCGTCACTCCTCTCCATCGCTCCACTCTCCATCGCTCCACTCTCCATCGCTCCACTCTCCATCACTCCACTCTCCATCACTACACTCTCCATCACTCCACTCTCCATCACTCCACTCTCCATCACTCCACTCTCCATCACTCCACTCTCCATCACTCCACTCTCCATCACTCCACTCTCCACCACTCCACTCTCCACCACTCCACTTTCCATCACTCCACCCTTCACCACCCAACCCTTCACCACTCCACCCTCCATTTCTTCACCCTCCAACTCTCCAGCCTCCATCACTTCACCCTGCATCACTCTACTCTCCACATCTCCACCCTCCACCACTCCACCCTCCATCTCTCCACCCTCCACCTCACCACCCTCCACCACTCCACCCTCCACCACTCCACCCTCCACCTCTCCACCCTCCACCTCTCCACCCTCCACCTCTCCACCTTCCACCACTCCACTCTCCACCTTTCCATTCTCCATCACTCCATCCTCGCTTCTCCACCCTCCATCACTTTACCCTCCATCATTCTACCCTCCTTCACATCAGTTTCTTTCACTCCATTCTCCTTCACTCCATCCTCCAGCGCTCTATTTTTCCATCACTACACCCTTCACCACTCCATCTTCTATCACTCCACCCTCAACCACTGCAACCTCCACCACTGCACCCTTTCTCACTCCACCCTTCATCTCTCCAGCCTCCACCTCTCCACCCTCCACCACTCTACCCTCCACCTCTCCATCCTCCATCACTTTACCCTCCATCATTCTACCCTTCGTCAAATCGTTTTCTATCACTCCATTCTCCTTCACTCCATCCTCTTTCACTCCATCCTCCACCACTCCATTTTCCATCAGTCCACCCTTCACCACCCCATCTCCATCACTCCACCCTCCACCACTGCAACCTCCACCATTGCGCCCCTTTCACTCCATCTTCCATCTGTCCACCCTCCATCACTCCACCACTGTTCCCTCCATCACTCCACCCTCCATCTGTCCACCCTTCATCTCTCCGCCCTCCATCACTCCACCACTGCTCCCTCCATCACTCCACCCTCCATCACCCTCCATCATTCTGCCTTTCTCCTGCTCTCCTCCAACACACGTCTCGGGAATGTTAATTAATCTCCATTACTCTGCAATTAAAGTGGAAATAATGTATTCCTCCCCCGACCCGACCCGACCCGACCCGACCCGACCCGACCCGACCCAAACCCGACCCAAGATCGGGCTAAGACTTTCCTCTATACATTTTAAGCTCGCTGTGTCTGGAAAAGTCGGCCATGTTTTTTTGTGTCAGCCTTGTGATCGATAATTATTTTTGAGGGAGTCGTCTTTGACGCTGCCGACGTGATGGAGAGTCGTGGAGAGTCGTGTCTGATGCTGCCGACGTGACGGAGAGTCGTGTCTGATGCTGCCGACGTGACAGAGAGTCGTGTCTGATGCTGCCGACGTGACGGAGAGTCGTGTCTGATGCTGCCGACGTGACGGAGAGTCGTGTCTGATGCTGCCGACGTGACAGAGAGTCGTTGAGAATCGGGTTTGACGCTGTTGACGTAACGCAGAGTCATGTTTGACGCTGCCGAAGTGACGGAGAGTCCTGAAGAGTCCTTTTTGACGCTGCCGACGTGACGTCCTGGAGTAACTTTTACGTGCACGTCTAAATATTTCTTATGTTCACGTCCCCAAGTTGTCAAATTTCAACCCGATCGTCCAGTGTATGTATAGTTAGTCATCGCAAGGAATGTCATGGTAACCATTTATGTCAGGGTTCTTACTAGTTACGTCAGGGTTGTTACTAGTTATGTCAGGGTTGTTACTAGTTACGTCAGGGTTGTTACTAGTTTTGTCAGGGTTGTTACTAGTTACATCAGGGTCGTTACTAGTTATGTCAGGGTTGTTACTAGTTATGTCAGGGTTGTTACTAGTTATGTCAGGGTTGTTACTAGTTATGTCAGGGTTGTTACTAGTTATGTCAGGGTTGTTACTAGTTATGTCAGGGTTGTTACTAGTTACGTCAGGGTTATTACCGGTTATGTCAGGGTTGTTACCAGTTATGTCAGGGTTTTTACCAGTTATGCCAGGGTTGTTACCAGTTATGTCAGGGTTGTTACCAGTTATGTCAAGGTTGTCATCAGTTACATCAGGGTTGTTACCATTTTTATCAGGGTTGTCATCATTTATGTCAGGGTTGTCATTAGTTACATCAGGGGTGTTACCAGTTATGTCAAGGTTGTTACTAGCTATGTCAGGATTGTTACCAGCTATGTCAGGATTGTTACCAGCTATGTCAGGATTGTTAACAGTTATGTCAGGATTGTTACCAGCTATGTCAGGATTGTTACCAGCTATGTCAGGATTGTTACCAGATATGTCAGGATTGTTTCCAGCTATGTCAGGATTGTTTCCAGCTATGTCAGGATTGTTACCATTTATGTCAGGATTGTTACCAGCTATGTCAGGATTGTTACCAGCTATGTCAGGATTGTTAACAGTTATGTCAGGATTGTTACCAGCTATGTCAGGATTGTTACCAGCTATGTCAGGATTGTTAACAGTTATGTCAGGATTGTTATCAGCTATGTCAGGATTGTTACCAGCTATGTCAGGATTGTTACCATTTATGTCAGGATTGTTACCAGCTATGTCAGGATTGTTACCAGCTATGTCAGGATTGTTAACAGTTATGTCAGGATTGTTAACAGCTATGTCAGGATTGTTACCAGCTATGTCCGGATTGTTATCAGCTATGTCAGGATTGTTAACAGTTATGTCAGGATTGTTACCAGCTATGTCAGGATTGTTACCAGCTATGTCAGGATTGTTACCAGCTATGTCAGGATTGTTAACAGTTATGTCAGGATTGTTGGGTAGAAATGGCATTAATCATTTTTGTACCTGATTTACTCAGGTTATCTATTTGCTTACCTACTTACACCCGAAACGATTTTGATACGAATTTTATGTCAGATAGTTCGTTCAGTGATGCTGCTGAGTGTCTGGTGTGTCCGGGAGATGCAGCTACTCGTGGGTACCTGCTAGAGACTGTGGTGTCTACTGACATAGATGCGAATGTGGTGGCCTACTGTCATTATTGTTGGCCGAGACACAGTGCTCTGAGTGGTTGGCATCTCACTAACACCCAACATTGACCTCATTTACATCTCGGAAAGAGACGCAAATTTGGTGTAGTGAGAGCCATTACTGGCAACGTTTCACCCACACAGTGGGCTCTTCCCAAGTCGAAATGGTGTCAGTAATGGATCTCATTATGCTGCATTTCTGTTTCTATTGTGTCTAAGTTTAAAACTTCTTCTCTTCGCCTGTATCTAATTTAAACTTCACCTACTCTTCCACAGCATCTCACCTGCACCTCACTTTCACCTCATCTTCACCTAACCTACACCTGCCGTCTAAGAATAAAACAGCGACAGACAGCCAGACATTCCCGCGCAAGCCAGTGTTTCGTCAACGCATTACATTATAATTGTCCGCATACTTATCACAAATTTCTAAATCCATACCACCACAATTTAATTTAGTTTCTCGTTCATAAAACGCGTTGCTGCCTGTGCTGGATTACATGATTGACATTTTCTAATTACGTTGTCAGGTTACGATTATATTCTGTTCTTTTACTAACTGGAGCTCTTTTCCTATGTTCTCCGAATAAAACACAATATGAACACGTAGCTGCAAATGATCTGGTGAAAGAATATTTATTTTATATCTAAGTAATATTAAATTTATGTGGATCATAAAGCACCTAGAGATAGGACATCAAATTTGATCCAAGAAAGTCGGAGAATAGCTTCAAATCTTTGGACCAAAAATCCTGTGCTGATATGAAGGTAACTCTTTTGAAGGGATTATCCCGGTAGCATCCTGAGGAGGCGATCTAAATATTCCTAACCAATGAGAATGTTATTGAAGTATATTAGCTGGGAGGAGCATAGACGGATATTCCAACGCTGTTGCTGCCTTTGCGATCACCCATCCATGTACTGACCAAACACAATACTGCTTAACTTGATTGGTCAAGAACGTGTGTATCATCCATAATGGCTTTTGAGAAGTTTAAATATATACTTTAATAGCTATGTGCTGGTCATTTCACGCTCAGTTAGAGGTCAACAGACCCAGAGTAACCCATGTTGGGAGTAGTGGACAGACACAAAAATTCTGGCTCCGCACTGAGCCGAGTTTCTGATTATTGTACAGCTTGCAGCATCTACTGCTGCTCACCAAGCTATCCATCGTTAAATTCGTTAGAGCTGACACCACCGTTTCCAACACTACGCCAACCGCTTCTTTCAACCAGCATTCTACTAGATCACACCCTCAATCACATGTACTGGTGTGTGTGCGTGTGTGAGTGTTAAGCAACTTTGTAGGCAATGATCAGGAGTTGTGGGTGTTTGGGCCCCTGGTTCTGAATGTGGGGGCCCTGGCAGGGATGAGACGGTGGGTGGGCTCACGGCTGACCACCCGCACGATTGAATTGCGGGCGTGTAATTGGATGGACAATTGGATGTACAACGCGTCCGCGAGAGATGTGGAAGTTAGCGGCAGCTTTACCAACAGCCAGACTCATCCAGGCTGAACACCAAACAAAAGCCAACTGAAAATGCCAATCTCCAGTCAGAAATCAGAGCTGTTTTACTAAACTGTTCTTTTTCCTTGCGTAGGTTATCATGTATTGCTGACAAGCAAAAAAGGAAAGTGTATTACAACATTTCGCACTGTGTAGAACTGTTTAGAGCTCTGTCAAGTCAGGACTTTATAAAGCTCTACACTTTGATAAGTGAGAGTAAGACACATGTGCAACATCTGGGTATCTTTATTGTAGACGTTTCGCCATCCAGTGGCTTTATCAATACAAATTCCAGGACATAACTTGAAGACAGTAGAACTATGTACAGAAGATGAGGTAATCAGTCCCTCAACCTAGGAGTAGGTGCGAACAGCACCATAGTCGTGGAGATTCTGAAGCAGAAGAAAGAATCCTGGCGCATATATAGTAACGTCAGGTGAAGCAGACGAGGGCAAATTCACTGGTGGGCGGGATTCCCCAGTGGAAGTAGGTCCTTCCCAAAGAGATGGGTTAGTTGTAGTAGTAGTCGTAGTTGTGAAGGTTATGTACATGTCCACAGAATTAAGATTCCATGATGTTGCAGTGTCTGACAAGTTGTGTACGAAAGGTATATAATACCGACAAGATGAGAGTAAGACACATGTGCAACATCTGGGTATCTATATTGTAGACGTTTCGCCATCCAGTGGCTTTATCAATACAAATTCCAGGACATAACTTGAAGACAGTAGAACTATGTACAGAAGAAGATGAGGTAATCAGTCCCTCAACCTAGGAGTAGGTGCGAACAGCACCATAGTCGTGGAGATTCTTGTCGGTATTATATACCTTTCGTACACCACTTTGATAAGTGTCTGTGAAAAAGGACGACGTTTCGGTCCGATTCGGACCATTTACAAAGTGTGACTTTGTCTAGTCTGTTTCATGCGTTTTTCTGCCCATTTGTTCTTATTGTTTAAAGCAATATAGGTAAACGCTGTCTGGGTTTACTGTATTGTTTTCCTGGCGATGAAAACTCTAAAGTACAGGATATTATCTTTTTATATACCTTTAATTACCTTTTACCGAATGGAAAAGTAATAGACATAAGGTATCCCTCTACTCAAAGAGGATTTATGTCATTCTAACCACGGTACGGGTCAGAATGACAGTATTGTTAGAGTCGTAAAACTTGCATTTGTGGTCACAGTGGTGGCCCATCATAACCTCCCTATGGTGTATAAATATACCTAGTTGGATGGATCTCATTGTAGCCAGCTGGCCCAGTGGCTTACACACTGACCTGGAGTTTTATGTCTCACTTGTCATGGGTTCTAACCCCACCCATGCTGTGAGCCTGTGTCATTCTCTTCGAAAACCTTTGTTTTTTCATACCACTTGCCTTATATGGGTTAAGTTGCATTTCGAAAAGAAAAAAAAACAGTGCCAAGTTTGCCGAGATAACTAGGAGCATGACAGCCAGAATTTATCCTATTATGAGTGAGCCTAGTTATCAACAGCGTCTAATTATATACGCGTGTAAATTATGGGACCTGAGAAAGTTCATGTCTACCTAGTTATGACTTCATACGGTCGAATTTCAGCTCCTGGCCGGGTGAAACGACTGGTCACATTCAGTTCCCCCGTCTCAGTGGCAATACAGTGGAAGATAATACTGACAATATGTAAATAAAACACATTTCGGGTTACGGTGGACGAAACGTTTTCATGATAAAATGCCATAGCCCGCACTGTATGTCATATTTACACATCCCTGAGTTCATAGGCCCTAAGCCAGACTGTGACAAAAATGTAATATTCATAATGTTGATCCTCTCACAAGAATTAAATCCGCTGCCCAGCCAGATGACCACCGTCGCTCGAAGCCATATTTCAGTCGAATAATATTTAGGCAAAATGGGAGTACTCATGCTTGTAACAGTATTTGCTCCATTTTCAGAAAAGTACCACCTGGTTGTCTCGTAGCCTCAAGGCACAGACTCGGGAATACCACCTGGCTGTCTAGAGTTCCAAAGTCAGCAAGGAAATCAACTAAATTTAAGCATTCATGATTGTTGCAGTTGAGGTTAATAAGGTTGAAAATGTCCTAAAAAGTCCTATCATTCCATATAGGAACTCAAAAATTGGTGTGGACCCTGAATCTGCACTCTCTCGAAAGGCGTAGAATTAGGGGGGATATGATCGAGGTGTATAAATGGAAAACAGGAATAAATAAAGGGGATGTAAATAGTGTGCTGAAAATTTCCAGCCAAGACAGGACTCGCAGCAATGGTTTCAAGTTGGAAAAATTCAGATTCAGGAAGGATATAGGAAAGTACTGGTTTGGTAATAGAGTTGTGGATGAATGGAACAAACTCCCGAGTGCAGTTATTGAGGCTAAAACGTTGTGTAGTTTTAAAAATAGGTTAGATAAATACATGAGTGGGTGTGGGTGGGTGTGAGTTGGACCTGACTAGCTTGTGCTGCTGGGTCTGGTACAGTGCTCCATCCTTGAGTGGGGATGACCAGACTGGGTGGGTCATTGGTCTAATCGGGGGGGGGGACATGGACCTGCTCCGCATGGGTCAGTAGGCCTGTTGCAGTGTTCCTTAAGAACATAAGAACATAAGAACGAAGGAACACTGCAGCAGGCCTACTGGCCCATGCGAGGCAGGTCCAAGTCTCCTACCGGCTTAAGCCAATGCACCCAACCTAGTCAGGTCAGGTCACCTTGACTTAAGGGAGGAACACGGCAACCGTCCTGGTAGCACAAGCTAATCAGGTCCAACTCACACCCACCCACACGCACTCATGTATTTATCCAACCTATTTTTAAAGCTACGCAACGTTCTGGCCTCTAGGACTGTACTTGGGAGTTTGTTCCACTCATCCACAACTCTATTACCAAACCAGTACTTTCCTATATCCTTCCTGAATCTGAATTTTTCTAACTTAATACCATTGCTGCGAGTCCTGTCTAGGCTAGATATTTTCAGCACACTATTTACATCCCCTTTATTTATTCCTGTTTTCCATTTATACACCTCAATCATATCCCCCCTAATTCTACGTCTTTCTAGAGAGTGCAGATTCAGGGCCCTTAGTCTATCCTCATAGGGAAGGTTTCTGATACATGGGATCAACTTTGTCATCCTCCTTTGTACATTTTCCAGAGCATTTATATCCTTTCTGTAATACGGTGACCAAAACTGTGCAGCATAATCTAAATGAGGCCTAACCAAGGATGTATAGAGTTGAAGAACCTGAGGACTCCTATTATTTATGCTTCTTGATATGAAGCCAAGGATTCTATTAGCTTTATTGCGAACACTTATGCACTGTTGTCTTGGTTTCAGATTACTGCTAACCAGGACTCTTAAATCTTTTTCGCAATCCGTAATATTAAGATCTACATTATTTAGTTTATATGTGGCATGGTTATTTACCTGTCCAACATTTAGAACTTTGCATTTGTCTATATTAAACTGCATCTGCCACCTCTCCGACCACTGCATCAGTCTATTCAAATCTCCCTGGAGTACTCTAATGTCCTCGTCAGAATGAATTCGACGGCCTATTTTGGTGTCATCGGCAAACTTGCTGATGTCGCTCTTTATGCCCTCATCTATGTCGTTTATGTATATTGTGAACAGCAGGGGGCCCAACACTGACCCCTGTGGAACACCGCTCGTGACGCTTCCCCACTCTGATTTCTCCCCGTTTATGCAAACTCTCTGCTGCCTATTTGTCAACCATGCCTCTATCCAGGAAAAAATTTCTCCTCCTATTCCATGTGCCTTAATTTTCCTCAATAGTCTCTGATGTGGGACCCTGTCAAAAGCCTTACAGAAGTCCATATACACAATATCATATTCATTACCATGATCTACCTCCTCAAATACCCTAGTGAAAAAAGTTAATAAATTCGTAAGGCAGGAACGCTCCTTTGTAAAACCATGCTGAGATTCGTTGATTAATTTTTGCTTTTCAAGGTGGCTACGAACTGCCTCGGCAATTATTGATTCCATAAATTTTTCCACTATGGAGGTTAGGCTTATTGGTCTATAGTTCGAAGCTAAGGACCTGTCACCTGCTTTGAAAATAGGTATCACATTTGCCATTTTCCACTTATCTGGCACCATGCCAGTTTGTAGTGATATGTTGAAAAGATTAGCCGAAGGTTTGCTAAGCTCCTCTTTACATTCCTTTAGAACCCTTGCATACAGTTCATCAGGGCCTGGGGATTTGTTAGGTTTTAATTTATCTATTTGCCTAAGGACCATGTCACTTGTGACCCTAATAGTGCACAGTTTATTATCGTCCTGTTCCACATAATTTATCATTTCTGGAATATCGCTTATGTTCTTACGTTCTTATGTGTGCTAATGTAAACTCAAGATTTCCTTGGCACGACCAATAATAATAGTCTAGTGTCAATATCAATGTCTAATACCAATATCAATCATAATTTGCACAAGATAAATTAATGATAAATCGATATATGTATTAGGTTACGTTTAGTAAAATAATGCTACACTATGTAAAATAAAAGGACACAAGTGCAACTAATGTGACATTTATTGTGGCAACGTTTCGCTCTCCAGGAGCTTTATCAAGCCATTACAACATTAAAATGGTATAAAATACCGACAGATTGTTAGGTAAGACACATATGCAACAGTTAGGTATCTTTATTTTGAAACGTTTCGCCTACACAGTAGGCTTCTTCAGTCGAGTACAGAAAAGTTGATAGAAGCAGAAGATACTTGAAGACGATGTAATCAGTCCATCACCCTTAAAGTTTTGAGGTGGTCAGTCCCTCAGTCTGGAGAAGAGCATTGTTCCGTTGTCTGAAACAATATTGTTTCAGACAACGGAACAATGCTCTTCTCCAGACTGAGGGACTGACCACCTCAAAACTTTAAGGGTGATGGACTGATTACATCGTCTTCAAGTATCTTCTGCTTCTATCAACTTTTCTGTACTCGACTGAAGAAGCCTACTGTGTAGGCGAAACGTTTCAAAATAAAGATACCTAACTGTTGCATATGTGTCTTACCTAACAAGCCATTACAAACAATACATGGACACAGAGGGTATATAAAGGCTCAGAGTGAGGTGAATACTAGTGAGGTACCAATTTGATGTTCACTAGTGGTAGTAGTAGTAGTAGTAGTAGTAGTAGTAGTAGTAGTAGTAGTGGTAGTGACAAAAGTAATGCAATATGGTAGAGCAATTAGAGCAGCTTCACCATCTCCGAAGTCTTAGCAAGAATCCTCCTGAAAACAGTAAACCCTGCCATCACATAGTCTCTCCTGTTATACTACACAAAGCACAGAGAGTGAACACTGAAACAAGCTGCCTCATTCCAGTCTATATTTGTCCAACCTATTTTTATGTTACCCAAGTAATAGCTTTTATATCCTTTTACTCATGTACGAATTAATTGCTCTACCATATTGCATTACTTTTGTCACTACCACTACTACTACTACTACTACTACTACTATTACCACTAGTGAACATCGAAATGGTACCTCACTAGTATTCACCTCACTCTGAGCCTTTATATACCCTCTGTGTCCATGTATTGTTTGTAATGGCTTGATAAAGCTCCTGGAGAGCGAAACGTTGCCACAATAAATGACACATTAGTTGCACTTGTGTCCTTTTACTTTACATATTGTCGGTAATTCTACCAACTTTATTACATGCTACACTATACAAATAACCCGCACACAGCAGACGTTTATGACGACGTTTCTGTCTGACTTGAACCATTTACAAACCACACTAACACATGGAGGTGACAGAGCCAGTATATATATATATATATATATATATATATATATATATATATATATATATATATATATATATATATATATATATATATATATATATATATATATATACAAATGGATTTGTCAGTTAAAAATAGAAGAGGAGAGTTATTAAATGGAGAGTGAGGTATTGGGAAGATGGAGGGAATATTTTGAGGAATTGTTAAATGTTGATGAAGATAGGGAAGCTGTGATTTCATGTATAGGGCAAGGAGGAACAACATCTTGTAGGAGTGAGGAAGAGCCAGTTGTGAGTGTGGGGGAAGTTCGTGAGGCAGTAGGTAAAATGAAAGGGGGTAAGGCAGCCGGGATTGATGGGATAAAGATAGAAATGTTAAAAGCAGGTGGGGATATAGTTTTGGAGTGGTTGGTGCTATTATTTAATAAATATATGGAAGAGGGTAAGGTACCTAGGGATTGGCAGAGAGCATGCATAGTTCCTTTGTATAAAGGCAAAGGGGATAAAAGAGAGTGCAAAAATTATAGGGGGATAAGTCTGTTGAGTATACCTGGCAAAGTGTATGGTAGAGTTATTATTGAAAGAAATAAGAGTAAGACGGAGAATAGGATAGCAGATGAACAAGGAGGCTTTTGGAAAGGTAGGGGGTGTGTGGACCAGGTGTTTACAGTGAAACATATAAGTGAACAGTATTTAGATAAGGCTAAAGAGGTTTTTGTGGCATTTATGGATTTGGAAAAGGCGTATGACAGGGTGGATAGGGGGGCAATGTGGCAGATGTTACAGATATGTGGTATAGGAGGTAGGTTACTGAAAGCAGTGAAGAGTTTTTACGAGGATAGTGAGGCTCAAGTTAGAGTATGTAGGAAAGAGAGAAATTATTTCCCAATGAAAGTAGGCCTTAGACAAGGATGTGTGATGTCACCGTGGTTGTTTAATATATTTATAGATGGGGTTGTAAGAGAAGTAAATGCGAGGGTCATGGCAAGAGGTGTGGAGTTAAAAGATAAAGAATCACACATAAAGTGGGAGTTGTCACAGTTGCTCTTTGCTGATGACACTGTGCTCTTGGGAGATTCTGAAGAGAAGTTGCAGAGATTGGTGGATGAATTTGGTAGGGTATGTAAAAGAAAATTAAAATTGAATACAGGAAAGAGTAAGGTTATGAGGATAACAAAAAGATTAGGTGATGAAAGATTGGTGATGAAAGAATGGAGCGAACCAGAATGACTTCAAGAGTGTATCAGTCTGTAGTGGAAGGAAGGCGGGGTATGGGTCGGCCTAGGAGAGGGTGGAGGGAGGGGGTAAAGGAGATTTTGTGTACGAGGGGCTTGGACTTCCAGCGGGCATGCGTGAGCGTGTTTGATAGGAGTGAATTGAGACGAATGGTTTTTAATACTTGACGTGCTGTTGGAGTGTGAGCAAAGTAACATTTATGAAGGGATTCAGGGAAACCGGCAGGCCGGACTTGAGTCCTGGAGATGGGAAGTACAGTGCCTGCTCTCTGAAGGAGGGGTGTTAATGTTGCAGTTTAAAAACTGTAGTGTAAATCACCCTTCTGGCAAGACAGTGATGGAGTGAATGATGGTGAAAGTTTTTCTTTTTCGGGCCACCCTGCCTTGGTGGGAACCGGCCAGTGTGCTAATAATTATATACATATTTTATATATGCTATAATATATGTATAAGAGAAGGGAGGACAGGGACGGCTGAAAGATTACTTGACAATAAATATGCTGACATAATATCAATTATGAAAATTTTCACGAGTTGTATTTGGAAATACATAACTTCCTCATCAGATTTTTTTACTCTAAAAGATATTTTTCCTGTAGATATGACATACTTTCACAGGAAACTCACAAGGTGTATGACGGGTATCGCGACGTGATGATGGTATATTGCTATTCTAATTAGGGAGAAGCGCTACAACCGTAGGGGTCACACTGAGCACGGGACAGAAGGCAACCAGGTTCGACAGAAGGAGAGGATGTGATCACTTCCTTGGAGCAAGAGCCCATGACATATATCAATGGCATCTCCCTTGACTAGGATAGTGATCCAGACGGATAGAAACGCACTTCATTTTTTATTTGCCCTCAGTGAGTAAATTTCAAATTGTTCCATACGATATTTTGTCCTGTTCATCGTAACTTATGTTCTTCCGTACGGTTGTTAGGTAAGACACATATGCAACAGTTAGACAACTTTATTCCGAAACGTTTCGCCTACACAGTAGGCTTCTTCAGTCTCCGCACTGTCGCTTGATCTTCAGATAGTTCCTGACTATGGAACTGAACTTCTCCAGGCCGAGGGACTGACAACCTCAAATTCTACGACTACAAGGGTGATGGACTGATTACATCGTCTTCACATCTCTACTGTTCCTGCCTACTTTCTGTATTCGACTGAAGAAGCCTACTGTGTAGGCGAAACGTTTCGGAATAATGTTGTCTAACTGTTGCATATGTGTCTTACCTAACAACCTGTCGGTATTGTATACCATTTTGATGTTCATCTTCCGTACGGTAATGAGAACGAAGGAATTCCCTTAGGATATTTTTAATAAAATGTTTACGGTCCTTAGACCGTGATCACGTCAAATATAACATCTGAAACATCCTCACTGAAAATGCCCTAAGATAATGTACTGATTTTTATTTCGCTTAACTTGTTGGCAATCATTTGCTTCGATATATATATTTGTGGTTGCAGGGGTAGAGTCACAGCTCCTGCCCCCGCCTCTTCGCTGGCGCTACTAGGTAAAACAGGCGTCTCCGGGGGGTATCGAACCACTAACTTTTCGGTTAACAGCCTATCTTGCTAACCAGTTGTGCCACGAAGGCACAACTGGTTAGCAGTTGTGGTTGCAGGAGTCGAGACTCAGCTCCTGGCCCCGCCTCTTCACTGAACGCCACTAGGTCCTCTCTCTCCATGCTCCCTGAGCTTTATCATACTTCGTATAATAGTTTGCATGGTCCTGCCTCCACTACATCACTCGCCAGACTGTTTCACTTCCTGACTACTCTATGACTGAAGAAATACTTCCTAACATCCCTGTGACTTATCTGAGTCTTCAGCTTCCAAGAGTGACCCTCGTATCTGTGTCCCCTCTCTGGAACATCTTGGCTCTGTCCACCTTGTCTATTCCGCGCAGTATTTTGTATATTCTTATCATATTTTCATTAACCCTCCTGTCTTCCAGTGTCGTCAGGCCGATTTCCCTTAACCTTTCTTCGTAGGACATTCCCCTTAGCTTTGGAACTAACTTTGTCGCAAACCTTTGCACTTTCTCTAATTACGTAACGTGCTTGACCCTGTGCGGGTTCCAAACTGGTGCTGCATACTCCAGTATGGACCTGACGTACCCGGTGTGCAGTGTCTTGAAACATTCCTTACTTAGGCATGGGAACGCTAACCTCTGGTTTGCCAGGCGCCCATATGCTGCAGCAGTTATCTGGATGATGTGTGCTTCCGGAGACGTGCTCGGTGTTATACTCACCCAAAGATCTTTCTCCTTGAGCGAGGTTTGTAGTCTTTGGCTACCCAGCTAATACTCTGTCTGAGGTCTTCTTTGCCCTTCTTCGATCTTCATGACTTTGCATTTGGCAGGGCTGAATTCGAGAAGCCAGTTGCTGGACCACGTGTCCAGCCTGTCAAGGTCTCTTTGAAGTCCTGCCTGATCCTCATCTGATTTAATTCTCTTCATTAACTTCATATCATCTGCGAACAAGGACACCTCTGAGTCTATCCCTTCCCTTGTGCGCGTGTGTGTGTGTGTGTGTGTGTGTGTGCGTGTGTGTGTGTGTGTTGATAGGTAATGGATAGGTAATGCTGTGACATACTGACATGAATGGTAATGTACGCTGTGAGATACTGACATGATGGTCAAGATAATATGTTACGACATATTGACGTGATGGTCAGGGTGATTGCACAGCACTTGGGTTGTGGAAGTCAGGCTTGATGTGAAGGAAAAAGATAAGGAGCTCCATTATTTTGGATCAAGAGCCTTTCACCTAAATCAAGGCAATCCCCTTCCCCCCTCCCGGTCCATCCTTTGAAGAGTCCAGGACCTTATGAAGAGATGATTACACCATAATTGGACTGAACACATCTGATTGGAGCACGATCAATCTGATTAGAGATTTTGATGGATTGGAGGGAGGGAGGTCACCACGACGCTACCTGACAATCCTGCCACGACGCTACCTGACCATCCTGCCACGACGCTACCTGACCATCCTGCCACGACGCTACCTGACCATCCTGCCACGACGCTACCTGACCATCTTGCCACAACGTTACCTGACCATCCTGCCACGACGTTACCTGACCATCCAGCCACGACGCTACCTGACCATCCTGCCACGACGCTACCTGACCATCCTGCAACGACGTAACGGAACCGTCTTGCTACGACGATACCTGACCATCCTGCCACGACGCTACGTGACCATCCTGCCACGACGCTATCTGACCATCCTGCCACGACGCTACCTGATCATCCTGCCACGACGCTACCTGATCATCCTGCCACGACGCTACCTGACCATCCGGCTACAACGCTACTTGACCATCCTGTCACGACGCTATCTGACCATCCTGCCGCGACGCTACCTGACCATCCTGCCACGACGCTACCGGACCATCCTGCCACGACGCTACCGGACCATAATGCCACGACGCTACCTGACCATCCAGCCACGACGCTACCTGACCATCCTGCCACAAGGCTACCTGACCATGCTGCCACGACGCTACCTGGCCATCCTGCCACGACGCTACCTGACCATCCAGCCACGACGCTACCTGACCATTCAGCCACGACGCTACCTGACCATCCAGCTACGACGCTACCTGACCATCTTGCCACAACGTTACCTGACCATCCTGCAACGATGTTACCTGACCATCCAGCCACGACGCTACCGGACCATCCTGCCACGACGCTACCTGACCATCCTGCAACGACGTAACGGAACCGTCTTGCTACGACGCTACCTGACCATCCTGCCACTACGCTACCTGACCATCCTGCCACGACGGTACCTGACCATCCTGCCACGACGGTACCTGACCA
>NC_091325.1:16491073-16503573 GCF_038502225.1 Cherax quadricarinatus
CTTGGTCATCCAACTCTACTCCATCTTTTCTAAATGCCCACTCCACCTCAACAACTCCTCTTCTGCCCCTTGAAATGTACCTCTGGCAATCTCACATCTTCTAATTTCTACGCTCCAAATTCTCTGCATAAAATTTACACTCCACAGTGTTCTCAAACAGATCTCCACTACCTATTGTCTTCTCTTTGTCGCAACATTTAAAGCCCATGACACATGTCCAAATAAATGTGCTTGTAAAACTAAGCTCTGGTAAATTACCCTCGTTATCTCCATAGATGCCTCAGCACACTATCTTTTTTTCCCCTCATCTGTGGTTCACTTCATCCTTCATAGACGCAACTGTCGACATGTGCACTCCCAAATATCTTAATGCATTCACTTACTCTACACTAACTCACAAGCACCTGTTATCCAATTCTTTAATGCCTAATCTTTTTGTTCTCATCATCTTGCTTCTGTCTTTGTTTACTTTTAATTTTCTTCTTTTACACACTCGAATTTTGAAACTTCTCCCAAGAATTTCCCTAAAGAATTTTGACATCGGCGAGGAGCAACTAGGATCACTCCCACTTTGTATCAAATTCATTATCTTTTAACCCCACACCTCGTCCCATCACTCAAACACTCATTTTTTACAACCCGCTTCTATAAATATAATTACTAACTATGCAGGATCTACTTTTACTGGCAAGTAATCGTCACCTTCTCTCCTAAAACCTAAGCCTTAATCTCCGCTCGAATACCCTTGTGTGCCCATGTTACAGCTACAAAGAGTCCAGAACAGATCACTCCGCTTTATCACCTGCAACGGGCAGAGAGACAGAATCAGGACTGAAGATCTACACATCCAATAGGAGATATATGCAATAAATGTCAGGCTACATAAACTAAAGAAGAGACAACTGTACGACATGCAAGAATTCTATATGCCAGACAGAAAAAACCCTCCCCAACCAAAAAACACCACCGACTACATCATCAACACACCTCCCCATGGATCCCAAAGAATGACCCTTCAACAAAGAGTCTGAAGCTTCATCCACAAGGAAAATTTCCAGAGACCGATGATTCTGAGTGACCTCCCTGAAGATATAGAAGAATGAGTACCACCAGAACCTTTCTATATCCAATAAGGATAAAACCACTCCAATTTAGGGAGACTTTACTTGTAACTAATTAACACTTACATTTATCCATGTAACATCTACAAACCTACTACGGCAAGACGCCACCTCCGAAACAGCTCAGCCGACCAGCAACTCCAGAAAGCAGCTGACTTACATCAAGCGCCCTGCAGCCATCATCTTCGGCCTGCGCCCTGTGATAAAAAGAAATGCAATTGCAAAAGGTATATCCCCTACCAACTCAGTGTCATGCAGTTATACAGCTGGTATAACTGCGAAGCTGATGGGTAGAGTGGTATACCCCATTCTATGAATTTCATGAATTCATGATTAACAATACACACACACACACACGCACACGCACACACACACGCACACACACACGCACACACACACGCACACACACACACACACACACACACACACACACACACACACACACTTGTATTAAAATACACCAAAGTGGTTAGGTCACTTACCTTCATCACCCTTCCTCCCTCCCCCCACCCACCCTTTTCCCATATTTCCTCCCTTATTTATCCTTCTTCCTTCCCCATCTTACCAAAACTCTGGTTATAACTCAACTCAACAAACAGTTCGTTACCCCAATCAAGCATTTTAACTTTCATGCTTTACTGGAAATACTTATTTTACACATTCCTCAAGCCGTTCTAAATCCTCATTGGTCCTCTGAAATCCTCCTTTTTTTAATCTTACCACTTTTTTTTTAATAATTATACCATACGCTTTACCCGATGTACTCAACTGACTTTTTCCACAATACTTCTTGCACACTTCATGTCTTGTTCCTTATACAAATGAACTACGCATGATCCGCCAATCCTCAAGTATCGTTCTTTTTTCTAATCACGTGTTACACACATTCACCAAACACTCAATAATATATTCCTACATGCTGCATGACGAAAATTCACTAGTCTGGTAAAAAGTAAACATCAAAACACGCTCCAGAAATGGGAAACAAAGCTCTCAGAATCGCTAGAGATCTTTGATTTTTTTCCCGTTTTTCTTCTGTTTTACCAAATAAAGAATCCCAGTTTGATTCTGGAAAATTATGCTAACCATTTCTCTTTTCATCAGGGAAGATGTTTCGAGATTAAATAATAATAATAATAATAATAATAATAATAATAATATATATATATATATATATATATATATATATATATATATATATATATATATATATATATATATATATATATATTTATTTATTATATATATATATATATATATATATATATATATATATATATATATATATATATATATTTATATATATATATATATATATATATATATATATATATATATATATATATATATATATATATATATATATATATATATATATATATATATATATATTTTATTTATTTATTATCACACTGGCCGATTCCCACCAAGGCAGGGTGGCCCGAAAAAGAAAAACTTTCACCATCATTCACTCCATCACTGTCTTGCCAGAAGGGTGCTTTACACTACAGTTTTTAAACTGCAACATTAACACCCCTCCTTCAGAGTGCAGGCACTGTACTTCCCATCTCCAGGACTCAAGTTCGGCCTGCCGGTTTCCCTGAACCCCTTCATAAATGTTACTTTGCTCACACTCCAACAGCACGTCAAGTATTAAAAACCATTTGTCTTCATTCACTCCTACCAAACACGCTCACGCATGCCCGCTGGAAGTCCAAGCCCCTAGCACACAAAACCTCCTTTACCCCCTCCCTCCAACCTTTCCTAGGCCGACCCCTACCCCGCCTTCCTTCCACTACAGACTGATACACTCTTGAAGTTATTCTGTTTCGCTCCATTCTCTCCACATGTCCGAACCACCTCAACAACCCTTCCACAGCCCTCTGGACAACAGTTTTGGTAATCCCGCACCTCCTCCTAATTTCCAAACTACGAATTCTCTGCATTATATTCACACCACACATTGCTCTCAGACATGACATCTCCACTGCCTCCAGCCTTCTCCTCGCTGCAACATTCATCACCCATGCTTCACACCCATATAAGAGCGTTGGTAAAACTATACTCTCATACATTCCCCTCTTTGCCTCCAAGGACAAAGTTCATTGTCTCCACAGACTCCTAAGTGCACCACTCACCCTTTTCCCCTCATCAATTCTATGATTCACCTCATCTTTCATAGACCCATCCGCTGACACGTCCACTCCCAAATATCTGAATACATTCACCTCCTCCATACTCTCTCCCTCCAATCTGATATCCAATCTTTCATCACCTAATCTTTTTGTTATCCTCATAACCTTACTCTTTCCTGTATTCACTTTCAATTTTCTTCTTTTGCACACCCTACCAAATTCATCCACCAATCTCTGCAACTTCTCTTCAGAATCTCCCAAGAGCACTGTGTCATCAGCAAAGAGCAACTGTGACAACTCCCACTTTATGTGTGATTCTTTATCTTTTAACTCCACGCCTCTTGCCAAGACCCTCGCATTTACTTCTCTTACAGCCCCATCTATAAATATATTAAACAGCCACGGTGACATCACACATCCTTGTCTAAGGCCTACTTTTACTGGGAAATAATTTCCCTCTTTCCTACATACTCTAACATGAGCCTCACTATTCTCGTAAAAACTCTTCACTGCTTTCAGTAACCTACCTCCTACACCTGCAACATCTGCCACATTGCCCCCCCTATCCACCCTGTCATACGCCTTTTCCAAATCCATAAATGCCACAAAGACCTCTTTAGCCTTATCTAAATACTGTTCACTTATATGTTTCACTGTAAACACCTGGTCCACACACCCCCTACCTTTCCTAAAGCCTCCTTGTTCATCTGCTATCCTATTCTCCGTCTTACTCTTAATTCTTTCAATAATAACTCTACCATACACTTTGCCAGGTATACTCAACAGACTTTTCCCCCTATAATTTTTGCACTCTCTTTTATCCCCTTTGCCTTTATACAAAGGAATTATGCATGCTCTCTACCAATCCCTAGGTACCTTACCCTCTTCCATACATTTATTAAATAATTGCACCAACCACTCCAAAACTATATCCCCACCTGTTTTTAACATTTCTATCTTTATCCCATCAATCCCGGCTGCCTTACCCCCTTTCATTTTACCTACTGCCTCACGAACTTACCCCACACTCACAACTGGCTCTTCCTCACTCCTACAAGATGTTGTTCCTCCTTGCCCTATACACGAAATCACAGCTTCCCTATCTTCATAAACATTTAACAATTCCTCAAAATATTCCCTCCATCTTCCCAATACCTCTAACTCTCCATTTAATAACTCTCCTCTCCTATTTTTAACTGACAAATCCATTTGTTCTCTAGGCTTTCTTAACTTGTTAATCTCACTCCAAAACTTTTTCTTATTTTCAACAAAATTTGTTGATAACATCTCACCCACTCTCTCATTTGCTCTCTTTTTACATTGCTTCACCACTCTCTTAACCTCTCTCTTTTTCTCCATATACTCTTCCCTCCTTGCATCACTTCTACTTTGTAAAAACTTCTCATATGCTAACTTTTTCTCCCTCACTACTCTCTTCACATCATCATTCCACCAATCGCTCCTCTTCCCTCCCGCACCCACTTTCCTGTAACCACAAACTTCTGCTGAACACTCTAACACTACATTTTTAAACCTACCCCATACCTCTTCGACCCCATTGCCTATGCTCTCATTAGTCCATCTATCTTCCAATAGTTGTTTATATCTTACCCTAACTGCCTCCTCTTTTAGTTTATAAACCTTCACCTCTCTCTTCCCTGATGCTTCTATTCTCCTTGTATCCCATCTACATTTTACTCTCAGTGAAGCTACAACTAGAAAGTGATCTGATATATCTGTGGCCCCTCTATAAACATGTACATCCTGAAGTCTACTTAACAGTCTTTTATCTACCAATACATAATCCAACAAACTACTGTCATTTCGCCCTACATCATATCTTGTATACTTATTTATCCTCTTTTTCTTAAAATATGTATTACCTATAACTAAACCCCTTTCTATACAAAGTTCAATCAATGGGCTCCCATTATCATTTACACCTGTCACCCCAAACTTACCTACCACACCCTCTCTAAAAGTTTCTCCTACTTTAGCATTCAGGTCCCCTACCACAATTACTCTCTCACTTGGTTCAAAGGCTCCTATACATTCACTTAACATCTCCCAAAATCTCTCTCTCTCCTCTGCATTCCTCTCTTCTCCAGGTGCATACACGCTTATTATGACCCACTTCTCGCATCCAACCTTTACTTTAATCAACATAATTCTTGAATTTACACATTCATATTCTTGTTTCTCCTTCCATAACTGATCATTCAACATTACTGCTACCCCTTCCTTTGCTCTAACTCTCTCAGATACTCCAGATTTAATCCCATTTATTTCCCCCCACCGAAACTCCCCTACCCCCTTCAGCTTTGTTTCGCTTAGGGCCAGGACATCCAACTTCTTTTCAATCATAACATCAGCAATCATCTGTTTCTTGTCATCCGCACTACATCCACGCACATTTAAGCATCCCAGTTTTATAAAGTTTTTCTTCTTCTCTTTTTTAGTAAATGTCTACAGGAGAAGGGGTTACTAGCCCATTGCTCCCGGCATTTTAGTCGCCTCATACGACACGCATGGCTTACGGAGGAAAGATTCTTTTCCACTTCCCCATGGACAATAGAAGAAATAAAGAGGAACAAGAGCTATTTAGAAAAAGGAGAAAAACCTAGATGTATGTATATATATATGCATGTGCGTGTCTATATATATATATATATATATATATATATATATATATATATATATATATATATATATATTTATATACATAAATTTATATATATATATATATATATATATATATATATATATATATATATATATAAATTTATATATATATATATAATATATATATATATATAATATATATATATATATATCCACACCACCGTATGTCCTTGGATGGCGGGTACAACATCCAGCTTGGCTGGATTCGCCATTCTTAAGGATTGTGTGGTCCCGTGGACAAAAACGTGATGAGTTTTCGCTCACCATAAGGTGGGCCAAAGTAGCATGGGTTCGACTCCTTGGCTAGTCGCAATATTGCTATTGATCAATACCACTCGTTCGTAGGTACAATGATATATATATAATCACAGTATACAGGTGATATCACAATATGCAGAACAACCACTGTGAAAAAATAGTGACGGGTATATATATATATATATATATATATATATATATATATATATATATATATATATATATATATATATATGCAATAAGATCACAGTAAACAGGTGATTTCTGAATATGCAAAACAACCACTGTGAAAGACTAGAGAAATTCCAATGTGAGTAGTCACGAAAGCGCTTGGAATTTCTCTAGTCTTTCACAGTGGTTGTTTTGCATATATATATATATATATATATATATATATATATATATATATATATATATATATATTTATATGTATATATATATATATATATTTATATGTATATATATATATATATATATACATATAAATATATATATATATATATACATATAAATATATATATATATATATATATATATATATATATATATATATATACATATAAATATATATATATATATATATATACATATAAATATATATATATATATATACATATAAATATATATATATATATATATACATATAAATATATATATATATATATATATACATATAAATATATATATATATATATATATATACATATAAATATATATATATATATATAATATATATACATATATATATATATATATATATACATATAAATATATATATATACATACATATATATATATATATACATATAAATATATATATATATACATATAAATATATATATATATACATATAAATATATATATATATATACATATAAATATATATATATATACATATAAATATATATATATATATATATATATATATATATACATATAAATATATATATATATACATATATACATATAAATATATATATATATATATATATATACATATAAATATATATATATATATATATATATATATATATATATATATACATATAAATATATATATATATATATATATATATATATATATATATACATATAAATATATATATATATATATATATATATATATATATATACATATAAATATATATATATATATATATACATATAAATATATATATATATATATATAAATTATATATATATATATACATTATATATATATATATATATATATATATATATATATATATATATATATATAAAAATATATATATACATTATATATATATATATATATGTATATATATATATATATATATATATATATATATATATATATATATATATATATATATATATATATATATATATATATATATATATATATATATATATATATATATATATATATATATATATATATATATATATTACTTATAATATATATATATATATATATATATGTCGTGCCGAATAGGCAGAACTTGCCATCTTGGCTTAAATAGCAACGCTCATCTTGCCATATAGGACAAGCGAAAATTTGTGTATGCAATAATTTCGCCAAAATCATTCTGAACCTAACGAAAAAAATATTATTCACTGTGTTTCTTTAGTATTAAATTACTGTAAACAAATCTAAAACATATATAGTTGGGTTAGGCTAAAATAAATTTTTCTTGTTATAATAAGGTTAGGTGAGTTTTCTAAGTTTCTTATAGTGCAAAATTAAAATTTTTTACATTAACATTAATGAAAAAAATATATCTTTAAACGTATAAGAGAAAATTTCAGAAAGGACTTAATTTTAATTGAGTTCTTGCTAATTGACCAGTTTTACATATTCGGCACGACATTATATATATATATATATATATTATATATATATATATATATATATATATATATATATATATATATATATATATATATATATATATATATATATATATATATTTATATATATATATATGTCGTGCCGAATATGTAAAACTGGTCAATTAGCAAGAACTCAATTAAAATTAAGTCCTTTCTGAAATTTTCTCTTATACGTTTAAAGATATATTTTTTTCATTAATGTTAATGTAAAAAATTTTAATTTTGCACTATAAGAAACTTAGAAAACTCACCTAACCTTATTATAACAAGAACAATTTATTTTAGCCTAACCCAACTATATATGTTTTAGATTTGTTTACAGTAATTTAATACTAAAGAAACACAGTGAATAATATTTTTTTCGTTAGGTTCAGAATGATTTTGGCGAAATTATTGCATACACAAATTTTCGCTTGTCCTATATGGCAAGATGAGCGTTGCTATTTAAGCCAAGATGGCAAGTTCTGCCTATTCGGCACGACATATATATATATATATTATATGTAATATATATATATATATATATATATATATATATATATATATATATATATATATATATATATATATATATATATATATATAAATATTATATATATACATTATATATATATATATATATATATATATATATATATGCTCCTTCAAACAACAGATCCTGGCACAACTTGCTGCTTTTTGGCAATGCCTGTTTGGCTGTCCCACCAAGGAGGGACAAGTCACTAGCAACACATGTTATTAGGGCAATAAATGCATTCCCAAGGGATGACAACCTCGTCCGTCTCCCCCCTAGGGCGACAAACACCCGCCGGGCAAATGCCAACAACAAGACACCCGACACCTCAAAAATCAGAGCCCAAATTAGCAAAAAAATAGAAGAGGGTAATACTATTGGAGCTTTGAGACTTATAACCAGTGAGGATACCATCGCTCCCAAGGACGTCAGCACGGCGCAAGCTCTGAAGGACAAACATCCACCCAGGGCTCCCAGTACCAACATTGACCTCCCTGACATTGCAGCAGGCGAAGAACATCTAACCTTACAGGATGCTGATGTGTATAAAGCTGCTATGTCATTTCCACAGGGTTCAGCAGGAGGTTTCACCGGTTTAAGGCCTCAACACTTAAAACAAATACTCAATCCAGCACTTGGTGAGGTTTCAGAGAGGCTGCTGTCTGAACTCACCAAATTTTCCAACCTTTGCCTGGCTGGCGGTGTCCCAGAGGCCATCAGACCCTTTTTCTTTGGTGCCTCATTGTGTGCCCTCCGGAAAAAGGATGGCGGAATCAGGCCCATTGCAGTGGGTAACACACTTCGGCGCCTAGTCGCCAAGGCTGCAGTAAGAAGGGTGAGTCAAGAGGCTGCTGCAATGCTGAAACCAACTCAGCTCGGTTTCGGCGTTCAACAGGGCTGCGAAGCAGCTGCCCACGCAGCACGAGTATATATCAAAAACATGTCCTATGAAAAAGCCTTGGTCAAATTGGACTTTGCCAATGCTTTCAACTCAGTCAGAAGGGATGCTGCTCTCCAAGCAGTTTATAGAAACTTCCCTTCCCTTTATCCCTTCATAGAATCGTGTTACAGTGTGACTTCCAAACTATTGTTTGGGGACCATGAAATTGACTCGTGTGAGGGCGTGCAACAGGGGGACCCTCTCGCCCCCTTTCTATTTTGTTTGGTCATCAAGGAAGTCACGGAGGCACTCTCCAGCGAGCTCAATATCTGGTTCCTGGACGACGGTACCCTGGCTGGCACAACAGAATCTCTCCTGGAGGACATCAGTAAAATTAAAGACATGGGAGAAAGCCTGGGCCTTTCTTTAAACCCCACCAAATGTGAAATAGTTTCTACCAATCAACAGTTGATCCAGAATATTAGTACCGTTTTACCAGGAGCACGAGCCATTGATCCAGCCAATAGCACTCTCCTCGGTGCTCCTCTTGGGTCCAATGCCATCGATCTGGTCCTAGGAAAAAAAGTCTCAGACCTCCGGACGATGGAAAGCAGGATGAAAGACATTGACACACACGATGCCTTCTACCTACTCACCAGGTGCCTGTCAACCCCAAAACTTACCTATTTTCTGAGATGCTCCCCAGCCTTCAGCAGTCCAAAACTCAAGGAATATGACTCTCTCCTGAAGGCCATGCTAGAGAGTGTATTGAATCTTTCCCTTGACGATGGACAGTGGTTGCAAGCCTCACTTCCGGTCAGGCTTGGAGGGCTAGGAGTACGCAGATCCTCCCAGATTGCTCTACCAGCTTTCCTATCCTCTTCCATTGCATCAAACGAGTTGATAAGACAAATTCTTCCTGACACCCTCAGTGACTCAGCAGGAATAGAAGACCCTAGCTATGTCAGTGCCATCACCGAATGGGAGACTCTTGCTGCTCCAGCACCAAACCCTAGTGCAGCACTGGCTCACAGTCAAGCTGGGATAGCCCAATTGCTGAAAAGGTGCTTGCCAACATGCTCAGGGCTGCAACATCAGATAGGGAGATTGCCCGTCTCCAGGCTGTGAGTGCACCTCACTCCGGGGACTTCCTCCAAACAGTTCCCATATCGGCAATGGGAACGCGACTCGACCCTAAGACCCTCCGTATTGCAGTGGCTCTGCGCCTTGCTGCCCCAATTCACACAGAATATATGTGTATTTGCGGCGAAGTGCAAGCAGACCAATACGGTCTACATGGTCTTAACTGTTCCAAAACCAAGGGCTGGCATGCAAGACACAATGAGGTCAACGACATCATTAAGAGAACCCTTGCTACAGCTGGATGCCCTGCCGAGAGGGAGCCACGATCACTTGCAGCAAACAATACCCACAACCCAGCAAACCGCCCCGACGGGATCACCATCTATCCTTGGAAGAATGGCAAGCTCTTAGCATGGGACTATACCTGTGTGTCCACACTGGCTGACACCTATATCCATCACAGTGTGGGGCGACAGGGAGGAGCTGCTGACCACAGGGAGGAGTACAAGATCAGCAAGTACAGGGACATTAGCCAACAGTATCAATTTGTCCCAGTGGGATCAGAGACCTTGGGATCATGGGGAAAAAATGCCACACGTTTCCTTAAAGAATTGGGTTCCAGACTCATCGACACCACCAGGGACCCAAGGGCAGCCACTTTCATGTTCCAGCGCCTCAGCGTCGCCATCCAGAGGGGAAATGCTTGCTGCATACTTGGCTCACGTCCAGCCTCGGAGGAGCTGGAGGAAATTCATCATCTTTGATACATTGTGCCATTGTATTCATGTTTATGTTTTTTTCTGTAAATGTATTTTGTTTATTAATAAATGTTCACATGGAATAAAACATATATAGGGGGTGGTAGGAGAAGAAAATATTCAAACAGCTCCGGGGAGAACCTTGAGTTTTCTCTGAGGTACGTTTATTGTCTTCTCTGAGGATGAGGGTCCCCATTCCAGCTATAGAGGTGGTACTTCCCTATATATATATATTTATATATATATATATATATATATATATATATATATATATATATATATATATATATATATATATATGCAATAAGATCACAGTAAACGGGTGATTTCAAAATATGCAAAACAACCACTCTGAAAGAATAGAGAAATTCCAAGCGCTTTCGTGACTACTCACATTATCAAGGAACTATGAAAGTAAAGCATCCAAGGAAGCTATATAAGGGGTCTGGCCAGCACCTCACTATCAGATCCCACAACGGTTAAACACGTGACGCGCGGCGACCCAACTTGTATAGGTCCTTTGCACAACTCACCCACAAACTATTCTACCCAAGAAAATTTAAAAATTATTATTTGTCCGGTGTATTATTAAATTTTCCCAAATTCTATTAATTATAAATGGATCTAATTTATATAAACCAAAGGAAATATTCATATTATTGTCAAAACTGCTTTTTATGAAACAAGATTCAATTATATTCCTGTCGACCATGGACTTGCTTGATACTACTTTCTCAACTTTTTGAAAATCAATTGGATGGTTAAAATCTCTTACATGAATAAATAGAGCATTGGAATCTTGTCCAGTTCTAATGCTATATTTATGTTGTTTTAATCTTAGTTCGAGATTTTTACAAGTTTGACCGTAATAAACTTTATCGCAAATTTTAAAAGGAATCTTATAGACACATCCATCAGCATTTTGGGGGGAATTCTTTATCAAAAGTTTTTTTACTGTATCAAGATTTTTGAATACAACTTTAATATTAAAAGTCTTAAGAAGAGAAGGCATATCAACCAAGTTTTCATGGTAAGGGAGAACCAACATATTTTTAGTTGAATAAGGCTGGTTGTCCCTTTTTGGATTATAAAAAGTGTTTCTAGCAACTTTAAAAGATTTATCAATTACATTTCTTGGGTATTTTAAATCATTACCTATTTCATAAATTTTGGATATTTCCTCATCTATGAACT
>NC_091325.1:16506073-16538573 GCF_038502225.1 Cherax quadricarinatus
ATATATATATATATATATATATATATATATATATATATATATAATGTATATTATATATACATTATATATATATACATATATATATATATATATATATATATATATATATATATATATATATATATATATATATATATATATATATATATATATATATAATTGCAAGAATTTTATATATGATGGAACTTCAGTATAAGTGCCTCTCGCCCCAAAAATGCCATAAAAATGGAAAACATTGATAAAATCCACATCAACTCAATTCCAGCTTCTCCACAACAGGCAACACAGAGGCCGAAACAATACAACTCCAGAGCGCCAGGGACACATGGGCGAAAACTCTCAGTATTGAGTGGGGGAGTCATCTGGTGGAGCAGCGGCTGATGGTCCTCCTCGCCACGGCACTTGCAGCTGTACTCAGAGGACGCAGATAAGCGTAAAATGGGCAATTTTCTCACTCAAAAGATGCGCTTTACAAAGACCAGGGAGCGAGCTGACAGACCGCCGGCCTTTGTCTTTCATTTATATTTGTTATGCCACACGCTCACTATTATTTTTCACCCCATTGGATATATTTTTACATTCAGTGAAAATTTTCGTTAGTCAGAATTATTTACTGGAGTTGATCTGTATTTTTTTAGCTGGTTATGTTAGTAATATTAGCAAAAACTAGGGACGTCTAGCCCATGATGATTCTCTTAACATAAGAACTTAAGAAAGAACACAGCAGCAGGCCTGTTGGCCTATGCTTGGCAGGTCCTTCACAATCCATCCCACTAACAGAATATTTGACCAACCCATTTTCAACGCTACCAAAGCAACAAACTTTGATAAATCTATTTACTCATGTGCAAGCCCCACTCAAATCCAACCCCTCTTACCCATGTATTTGTCCAACCTAAACTTGAAACTACCCAAGGTTTTAGCTTAAATAACCCTACTAGGCAGACTGTTCCACTCATCAAGTATCCTATTTACAAACAAATACTTTCCTATATCCTTTCTAAATCTAAACTTGTAGATGAATGGTTCAGAGAACTGTATTCTTTTCAAGACTGATGGACTGATAACATCGACTCAAGGCTGAGGGACTGATTACCTCAAACTCTTCCTGTTCACCATTCTCCTTTGTATGGACTGATGAAGCCACTGTGTGGCGAAACGTATCTTCATTAAAGATACCCAAATGTTGCACATGTGTCTAATTTATCAAATCTAAACTTATCCAACTTGAATCTATTATTGTAGGTTCTCTCTCGGAGATCTTATTTATATCCCCTTTGTTTATACCCATCTTCCACTTATACACTTCGATCATGTCTCCCCTCATTCTTCGTCTTACAAGTGAATATAATTTAAGGGTCTTCAATCTTTCTTCATAAGGAAGATTTCTAATGCTATATATTAATTTAGTCATTCTTCGCTGAATGTTTTCTAACGAATTTATATCCATTCTGAAATATGGAGAGCAGAACTGAGCTGCGTAATCTAGGTGAGGCCTTACTTATGATGTATAAAGCTGTAATATAACCTCTGAACTTCTGTTGCTTACATTTCATGATATAAATCCCAGTAATCTCTTTGCCTTATTACACACGCTGGTTTAAGGTTTCTGATTACCATAACCCCCAAGTAGTTTTCGCATTCTGTACGGCTAGGTTCTACATTATTTAGCTGATAAATAGCTTGTTCTCTCTTGGTTGGAATACTGCTGTACACTAACTGCCCCCTTCAAGGTAGGCGAAATTGCTGACCTGGAGAATGTACAGAGAACTTTCACGGCACACATAAGTAGAATAAAGCACCTAAATTGCTGGTAACGGTTGAAGTCCATTGATTTGTATTCCCTGGAAAGCAGGCGAGAAAGATACATGATAATATACACTTGGAAAACCCTAGAGGGATTAGTACCAAACTTGCACACAAAAATCACTCCCTACGAAAGCAAAAGATTCGGCAGGAGATGCAGCATTCTTCCAGTGAGAAGCAGGTGGGGGAGGGGGGGCAAGAGTACACTAAGAGATAACACAGTAAGCGTCAGGGGCCCAAGACTGTTCAACTGCCTCCCAGCATACATAAGGGGGATTACCAATAGACCCCTGACTGTCTTCAAGAAGGCGCTGGACAGGCTCCTAAAGTCAGTACCTGATCATCCGGGCTGTGGTTCGTTCGTCGGTTTACGTGCGGCCAGCATTAACAGCCTGGTTGATCAGACCCTGATCCACCACGAGGTCTGGTCTCAGACCGGGCTACGGGGGCGTTGACCCCCGAAACCCTCTCTAGGAATGTGTTAAAACTGGATTTATTTTCACGAACTCGCACGCACGCACAGTGTCAACATCTAGACATACACAGGGTGCTTCATACGTACATCTAAGCATACACAGGGTGCGTCATAAGTACGTACAACATGCACAGGGTGCATCATAAGTACGTCTAAACATACACAGGGTGCATCATAAGTACGTCTAAACATGCACAGGGTGCATCATAACCATGTCTAAGCATACACAGGGTGCATCATAAGTACGTCTAAACATACACATGGTGCGTCAAAAGTACGTCTAAACATACACAGGGTGCATCATAAATACGTCTAAACATACACAGGGTGCATCATAAGTACGTCTAAATATACACAGGGTGCATCGTAAGTACGTCTAAACATACACAGGGTGCATCATAAGTACGTCTAAACATACACAGGGTGCATCATAAGTACGTCTAAACATACACAGGGTGCATCATAAGTACGTCTAAACATACACAGGGTACATCATAAGTACGTCTAAACATACACAGGGTGCATCATAAGTACGTCTAAACATACACAGGGTGCATCGTAAGTACATCTAAACATACACAGGGTGCATCATAAGTACATCTAAACATACACAGGGTGCATCATAAGTACATCTAAACATACACAGGGTGCATCATAAGTACATCTAAACATACACAGGGTGCATCATAAGCACATCTAAATATACACAGGGTGCATCATAAGTATATCTAAACATACACAGGGTGCATCATAAGTACGTCTAAACATACACAGGGTGCATCATAAGTACGTCTAAACATACACAGGGTGCATCATAAGTACGTCTAAACATACACAGGGTACATCATAAGTACGTCTAAACATACACAGGGTGCATCATAAGTACGTCTAAACATACACAGGGTGCATCATAAGTACGTCTAAACATACACAGGGTGCATCATAAGTACGTCTAAACATACACAGGGTGCATCATAAGTACGTCTAAACATACACAGGGTGTGGAGTAAGTCGCATCATCGAGAATTTTTGTTACATTTGGCTGCACTGTTTTGGCAAGAGTTATTTTAGTACACTAAGTGTAGTAGTGAGTCGACTATCTTATAGTTTAATCATGTGAACGTGTTTTCTTCCGTCAGTCATATCATGTGTTTCCTGTTAGTCATATCAACATGTGTTCCCTGTCATTCATATCAACGCGTAGATAAGACATGTCCAACTGCTAGGTAGTACATGAATGGAATACAATTCCGACAAGCTGAAAAATTAGACACATGTGCAACATCTGGGTATCTTTATTGTAGACGTTTCTCATCCAGTGATTTTATCAATACAAATTCAAAGATATAATAGGAAGACAAAAGAACTGTATATAAAAGATGAGGTAATCAGTCCCTCAACATTATAGTTGGTATGAAGAGTACCATAGTAGTGAAGATTCTGGAGCACAGGCAAGAAGGCTGGCGCTTATATACTGGTGACTGATGGAAAGGGACGATTAGCAGACGAGGGTATAGTCATACGGAATTGTAGACATTTCGCAACTAGAAGGCGAAACGTCTACAATAACGATACCCAGATGTTGCACATGTGTCTAATTTTAAACTGTTAGATATCTTTTTTCCGAAACGTTTCGCCTACACATTGTTCAAGACTGTGAAGGTGAACACTTCTTCAGGCTGAGGGACTGACCACCTCAAATCTACTATTACAAGGCTGATGGACTAGTACATCATCTGTTTGCGACTGAAAAAGCCTATTGTGTACTCACAACGTATGGTTTGTTGGTATGATCCTTTCAAAACAGAATGTGTCGTCATGCTGAGGAAGATCAAATTAGGGGTTAAATCCTCAAGAGTTACACAGAATACTGATGAAGAATTCCTTTTCCTGCCTTACGTCGGATCTTGCCACGTAGCCCGTCTTATTTCCTATAAGGCTCACCCTTACCTGGTCAGGGCTTACCCTTAGCTATAATAATAAAAAAAATAATAAAAATAATAATTCTACTACTACTACCACTACTACTACTACTACTAATAATAATAATTTTTTTTTGTGTTATGAGCAAATAAATAGCAAAAACAAATACCGATTATAGTTGTATTATTGTATACCTCAAACACAATATATATACACCGAGTGTTGTATGTGTCTTTCGGTATATACAGTATATGCTGAGAGTTTAATCTTTATTTTAGGGATTAAAGTAAACTTGTCTGGTGGTGAAAATGTTACGTGCAGCCGTAATGACCTTAGTGTAGTCGATAGGCTTTTAACCTCATTAAGACACTTGATATATAGTATCTCGTTTTGGTCCCTCTCACTAAGCACATGTTGATAATGAGAAATTATGCCGTGTCTTCTTGTAGGTTTTCATTCACGTTATCTATCTACTCTACCTCAAAGTAAAGTTTCTAATCACTGTGAGGTTTTGAAAAAAGTTTATTATTATTATTATTATTATTATTATTATTATTATTATTATTATAAAAACTAAGCGGTAAACCCAGCAGAGTCATACAGCGCTGCAGGGTAGGGTGTGTGAACGGTGTATTATGGTTGATCTGAAAGTAGGAAGGATGGAGAGGATATAAAAAAAAAAGTTTAAATATGCCGAACATTTCAACATATTTTGTCAATTTTTGCTGCATAAAATTGATGGAAACAAATTAACAGGTTATTCATTTCATATTTATCAACGCTATCGTCAGGGGTTTTAAGTTTTCATAACACTAATTTGCATAATTGTCTTGTTATTAGTTATTATCATGAAAGCCATCGCAGATTAAAAACTAAAGTACCCTAATTATGGCTATCGCTACAAAGCTACGGGCGGTATTCCAAATTATTTCGTTGCAACTTTTCATTTTTTTTCAGTGTGAATATATTGAGAGTCATAATACCGGGGTACATATCGTTACTTCGAGAACGAAATGCGGTTTTTCTTCTTAAAAAGTTTTAATTTACATCATATATGTCTGGATTTACCTACTAAAGGGCTTATATTTCGGTAAAACTCAATTAAAGGCTCCCGTTGTGCTCTAAGAGCACAACGGGTGAAAATACTACCGAAGACCGCTGTTAACACCTTCATTTCGAACATGAGACTTGGGTTAACACCTTATCGGTTGCGAGACGTACGCCTAAGTCGATGTTCCTGACACAATAGAGTGGTTTAAAACCGCTATCTCGGACTCACGAGACTAGTGCTCATGCCATATCTCGAGTGCATCAGACTTTTGACTGCATAGTTATTTCAGACCTACGGGAGACCAGTATGAATGGTTAGTCTGGATACAAGTATTCACCCGTTATCTTCATTCACAGAGCTGTCAGGAAGTGGAGCAATCTGGAGAGTGATGTAGTGGGGGCAGGATCCATACATAGCTTTCAAGAAGAGACACGATAAACCTCATGGAGCAGGGAGAGAATGAACCTAGTAGCGACGAACTAAGAGGCGAGGCAGGAACTGTAACCCGACCCCTCCAACCACCAATAGGTGAGTACACAAGAGAATAGTGTTAAGTAATTAAGTAAAACCTAATACCGAACACACGAGGTTAAAGTAAGTGTTCGCGAGGGAGAACGCCTCACAATTTATTAATCTATTATGTTCAATAAAAGCGAGTGTCTGTCAGTGTGATGATTGAAAGAATATAAAGAATAGATGATAAAGAAGGCAATGGTGATTTAGATAGATTTAATTAAAAAAATGCCGTTGCAGGATTCGTACTGAGTCATCCATTGAGGAAATTATTTGAGATGGTCTGTAAAGTGTATATTTATCTCATGGACCTGAAACAATTTAGTAAATACAAATGGATTTGAACATTAATACATGTGTAACACCTGGGTATCTTTATTCCTGAGACGTTTCTCTGCATTTAAATGCAGTATTTAAATGAAATGAAAAATAATGTGCCTAAACATATTGAAGACCGTCTCACCAGTGAGTGGTACCGAGCACAGAACTTTCTGAGAGTCTGGATTTACACGCTGAGCTCCTCAAGGATCGGTTCTCGGACCGATCCATTTCACAATTTTTATAAATTCTCTTGAACTAGGTCTAACTTCTAAATTCAGAAGAATTATAATAATTTATGTTAAGCGCTAAACCCATGTGGGTCATTCAACGCAAGACGCGCGTCTGTCTGACTGAGCGTCAGACAGACGCGCTTCAATTTTTTTCATCACGGAATTCACAGAATTCCGGATGACACATATTACAACTCAGGAGTCCCAAAGGCCTGTTATCCTGGGTGTAAAGGGAGCAAAATAAACACAGCAGAAAAACTTTTGACTTATATTATCCTTCACCAAGTAAGGACAGAATTACGTACATTATATACACTATGTACAACAATAGGTATTAGTGCACTCCACGGTAAGCAAGGCAGAATAGAAGCCACTAGAGAGCAGACCGTGCTTCAACCAGCTCTAGAATGGGAATGACAAGGGCAGACAGGTGAGTGGTACCCACACCTCTGCGATTGCCAAAACCATCTTCTCATTGACTGGAACCTGGGTACTGATCGAACGACGGGGCCCCATCGTCGACCCTAGTACTGGTTCGCTGGTTGGCGGAGATAACCTTTCAATGAGGGTGTGTACATGCGCCGAATAAAGGTTACATACTCTTTGCATGCCACAAGACACCTACCGGAATTCACAGAATTCTGATAGTAAGTTGGCAGACAAGGGTCATCCAGGAAGGTATTACTGCTACTACTGCCCTCCTGTCACATGACAGTGAGACAGATAGTAGGTTGATAGACAGTGGTCATCCATGTAGGTATCACAACATTGAGAAAGAAACAGAGCAGCATTCACAGCCGAATTCTAGGTTGCGTAGCTAGTAATAACAAAACTAACTGAACTTTGAATGCGTTATTAAATTTCGATCCCAAAAGAATATAAATGAAGATAAACTGGAAAGGGTGCAGAGAAGGGAACAAAGTTTGTACTTTTTTTTAGGGGGGGGGGAACAAACTATGTTAAGCAAGATTTGAAGAACTAAATCTGCTTCTCCAGAGGAGACACAAACTAAGGTGTCATTCAAATTTTTGACGCTGAGCATGTATATACTCAAACACGATGAACTATTCGAAGAAAAATGTTCAATTCGAAACAATGGTATGAAGCTCTCAGGCAAAAAATATAACACATATTGGTAAAGATTTTTTCTTTAAAAAAAAAAAAAGAGCTATAGATCTCTGGAATAGGTTGCCCACTAAAGCTGTGTCAAAACAATAGTCGATTAAGGACCGGCTGGACAAGCACTCTGCAAATATTGAATTCATTTGGATACTGTACAGGAAAAAGCTATGGTCAGTGGATTCCTGACATGATTTCAGGGATTACTTCAGAACAGTAGTTGCCCATGGATCACTCAATGAACGTATTACTGAAAACAACAATAGTAGTAGCATTAATAGTAGTAGTAGTGGTGGTAGTAGTGGTGGTAGTAGTAGTAGTAGTCTCAGTAGCTGTAGTAGTTGAATTATGTATCGTCTATATTTATAACTTTCCTATTAAACATCCTTTACATTTTACTTCGCATCTTGAAAACAGCTCACCCACTTTTTCAAGTCGGCAGTATGACCGAAAGGAGTGGAGAACGGGGAGAGAGCCTTGCGTTATACTTTCCTAATCTTGACTAACTATGCTACTTTATCTAGACAAAACTAAAGGTACCTAGACTGATGGTAGTCCTCAGCGGAGCCTCGAAATAAACTGTGAGGTATCCTACTGTTTGCTTTTACTATGTAACCCAATTTTCTTGAAAATAAAACATAATAAAAATAATAACAAACACACAACAGCCAACTAAACGTAATAAATAATGCTGCTATAGCCAAAAGTAATAATACATTGAATATAAAGCAAAATAGAGACCTACTAAACAGAGGTAATTTACAAAGCATGATTTAAGCAAGAAGCCACTAAGGAAGACCAATAAACAGGAGGAATGCGTGTTCAAGTGCCTCTTCCCTGTGATCAATGGGCCCACTTAAAATCCCGATTTATATTAAGATGGAGAAGTGTGCCTCAGGCCGCTTCCTTTTACGACCAGCTTGTCACCGGAGAGGTGAGCAAACAAACATCTGGAAACTCAAAATCCGACCCAGGTCCTTCCAGTGCGTGAGGGAACGACTCTCAAAAATGTATGCGTGTGTAAATAAGGCGGATCCGACCGTGTGTAAACAGAACGGGGGGAGCTAGCTGTACAAACACACCTGCGATCCCGTAAGAAATTCCCGGGAGGCGGCCATTGTTACAAAAACATGGCCAAATAGTGTTTACAATGCATTCGAAAGAGCGTTCGTAACTCTGCCAGGTCGCTAGTCTGATCAGCGACGGATGCATAACACGAACGTGGGCCGTGATTTACGACTGATGTTGAGTTCACCTTTGCTGCTTGATTCCAGCGGTGCCTGCGAGGTGCCTGTGAGGTGCCTGTGAGGTGCCTACGAGGTGCCTGTGAGGTGCCTGCGAGGTGCCTGCCAGGCGGTTACGAGATGCCTGTGAGGTGCCTGTGAGGTGCCTACGAGGTGCCTGCGACGTGCCTGCGACGTGCCTACGACCATAGACTTCCAGCTTCCGTTTCCCTTTCTGTAATTATTTTATTTAGGGTGAATCTCTACTACGGCAGACTTCATACATTGCCTGGAGGAATAAGAGGCACTGGGAATCTATTAAAGGAATGGGAGGACATGTTTAATTCCTTGCATCAAGAACCCCCTCACCAGCATCAAGGAACCTCCTTGAGGATGTGTCCTCTTTTAACCATCATTAACCTGGAGAAGATACTTCTTGATTTCCTGGGTACTGCACGAACAACGTTTGAATTACTGTGCAGATTTAACCTTGTATCACTTCCATGTATGTTTCAATTTGTATTAATGGAGAAGCGATAAACCCGTGGAGATGACACAGTGCATGGGAGGAGATCAATCAGGGCTGGTCTAAGGTAAGGTCACCTAAATTCTTTAGAACAGGAGCAACTCTTAGGCATCCCTGTGCCCTTGTTGAAGAGAACTGCTTTTCAATATATAGCTAAATGGTTATAATCATAACCATAATTTTTAAAGGGGTGGACCGGTAAGCCAGCGGAAGGCCTCGGTTAAATGACCAAAAGCTGCAGTGGCGAGTCATCATATGACTAAGACCAGCGTCAGGAAACACTTTTTCTGTTCATCGTCAAACCTTACCTAACCTAACTGCTTTTCAGGTTTTCACTTGCCCTATTTATTTTATCAGTATTTCTTTAATTCACTTAGGTATTCATCTTCCACTTGATGATAAAGGATGGAAGATCAAGCTTCCTCCTCTACCCTCTAACTTCTACATTTGCTTTGAAGGAAAGTCTCTGAGGTTTGGCCTAAGTAGCGATATTGGGCAGTGCAGAAGCAGCTGATATGGACCAGTGTATGCTTCACAAACTTTTATGCATTTATTATCTTCCACTTGACTTCCCACACTCTTGACCTTCCTCTGACAGTCTACCCCAGTCCACTCTCTCGATATGTACTGCATGTTCGTCGAGATCACATCTCTGATCCGTCGCTCCGACAATGACGTGAGAGTCAGCTCGTTTAGTATTTTCTTTGTCCTTGGTAACTAATTAATGGTTACAATTACTATCTTACATTTTAACGGAATGGACTGGTAAACCAGCGGAAGACCTCGGTCAGATGACCAAAAGCTCCAGTGGCGGGTCATCATGTGACTGACCCGCGTCAGGAAACACTTGTCCTGCTTCTTGACGGACCTTTGTCCTTGGTACCCTCAGTCTGAAGACCAGTCTGATACTGAATCTCTGAACGTTTCGATAATTTGTGTACTTGACTACGTCGAAGCTTCACGTTGATGCTTCGTCTTTGTACAAGAGTTTCATTCAAAAATTATTCTCTTATATAAAGTATATTATAATGTGTAAACCAGATGGAGCTGTTTTTCGTAAGGAAGATCACTTGAATTTAATGTATTTAAGGAATAAGTTAATGTATCTACATGAACTATGTCTTAATTATTATATAAGTTTTATATTTAATGCTTTATGAACTAATATATATATATATATATATATATATATATATATATATATATATATATATATATATATATATATATATAAACACTGATCTCTGGCTGAAGGAGACTCGAACCTACGAACCTTGGAACAAGGTACGCAATGCTATAACATTCTCACCACACTGGACCAATACCTTGGCGTGTAGCATGCGCTACACGTTGATCCAAGGCAGCCAGCTTTCAGGGAGAAGGCTTACAGCTTTTCATCTCATCCCCTGCATGCATCAGCCTTACTAGAGATTTTAACGATGCATTGTCAAAATCTCTAGTAAGGCTGATGCATGCAGGGGATGAGATGAAAAGCTGTAAGCCTTCTCCCTGAAAGCTGGCTGCCTTGGATCAACGTCTAGCGCAAGCTGGACGCCAAGGTATTGGTCCAGTGTGGTGAGAATGTTATAGCATTGCGTACCTTGTTCCAAGGTTCGTAGGTTCGAATCTCCTTCAGCCAGAGATCAGTGTTTATATATTTTTTTTTATTATTAACACACTGGCCGATTCCCACCAAGGCAGGGTGACCGGAAAAAGAAAAACTTTCACCATCATTCACTCCATCACTGTCTTGCCAGAAGGGTGATTTACACTACAGTTTTTAAACTGCAACATTAACACCCCTCCTTCAGAGTGCAGGCACTGTACTTCCCATCTCCAGGACTCAAGTCCGGCCTGCCGGTTTCCCTGAATCCCTTCATAAATGTTACTTTGCTCACACTCCAACAGCACGTCAAGTATTAAAAACCATTTGTCTCCATTCACTCCTATCAAACACGCTCACGCATGCCTGCTGGAAGTCCAAGCCCCTCGCACACAAAACCTCCTTTACCCCCTCCCTCCAACCTTTCCTAGGCCGACCACTACCCCGCCTTCCTTCCACTACAGATTGATACACTCTTGAAGTTATTCTGTTTCGCTCCATTCTCTCCACATGTCCGAACCACCTCAACAACCCTTCCTCAGCCCTCTGGACAACAGTTTTGGTAATCCCGCACCTCCTCCTAACTTCCAAACTACGAATTCTCTGCATTATATTCACACCACACATTGCTCTCAGACATGACATCTCCACTGCCTCCAGCCTTCTCCTCGCTGCAACATTCATCACCCATGCTTCACACCCATATAAGAGCGTTGGTAAAACTATACTCTCATACATTCCCCTCTTTGCCTCCAAGGACAAAGTTCTTTGTCTCCACAGACTCCTAAGTGCACCACTCACCCTTTTCCCCTCATCAATTCTATGATTCACCTCATCTTTCATAGACCCATCCGCTGACACGTCCACTCCCAAATATCTGAATACATTCACCTCCTCCATACTCTCTCCCTCCAATCTGATATCCAATCTTTCATCACCTAATCTTTTTGTTATCCTCATAACCTTACTCTTTCCTGTATTCACTTTCAATTTTCTTCTTTTGCACACCCTACCAAATTCATCCACCAATCTCTGCAACTTCTCTTCAGAATCTCCCAAGAGCACAGTGTCATCAGCAAAGAGCAACTGTGACAACTCCCACTTTATGTGTGATTCTTTATCTTTTAACTCCACGCCTCTTGCCAAGACCCTCGCATTTAATTCTCTTACAACCCCATCTCTAAATATATTAAACAACCACGGTGACATCACACATCCTTGTCTAAGGCCTATTTTTACTGGGAAATAATTTCCCTCTTTCCTACATACTCTAACTTGAGCCTCACTATCCTCGTAAAAACTCTTCACTGCTTTCAGTAACCTACCTCCTACACCATACACCTGCAACATCTGCCACATTGCCCCCCTATCCACCCTGTCATATGCCTTTTCCAAATCCATAAATGCCACAAAGACCTCTTTAGCCTTATCTAAATATTGTTCACTTATATGTTTCACTGTAAACACCTGGTCCACACACCCCCTACCTTTCCTAAAGCCTCCTTGTTCATCTGCTATCCTATTCTCCGTCTTACTCTTAATTCTTTCAATAATAACTACCATACACTTTGCCAGATATACTCAACAGACTTATCCCCCTATAATTTTTGCACTCTCTTTTATCCCCTTTGCCTTTATACAAAGGAACTATGCATGCTCTCTGCCAATCCCTAGGTACCTTACCCTCTTCCATACATTTATTAAATAATTGCACCAACCACTCCAAAACTATATCCCCACCTGCTTTTAACATTTCTATCTTTATCCCATCAATCCCGGCTGCCTTACCCCCTTTCATTTTACCTTCTGCCTCACGAACTTCCCCCACACTCACAAGTGGCTCTTCCTCACTCCTACAAGATGTTGTTCCTCCTTGCCCTATACACGAAATCACAGCTTCCCTATCTTCATCAACATTTAACAATTCCTCAAAATATTCCCTCCATCTTCCCAATACCTCTAACTCTCCATTTAATAACTCTCCTCTCCTATTTTTAACTGAAAAATCCATTTGTTCTCTAGGCTTTCTTAACTTGTTAATCTCGCTCCAAAACTTTTTCTTATTTTCAACAAAATTTGTTGATAACATCTCACCCACTCTCTCATTTGCTCTCTTTTTACATTGCTTCACCACTCTCTTAACCTCTCTGTTTTTCTCCATATACTCTTCCCTCCTTGCATCACTTCTACTTTGTAAAAATTTCTCATATGCTAACTTTTTCTCCCTTACTACTCTCTTCACATCATCATTCCACCAATCGCTCCTCTTCCCTCCCGCACCCACTTTCCTGTAACCACAAACTTCTGCTGAACACTCCAACACTACATTTTTAAACCTACCCCATACCTCTTCGACCCCATTGCCTATGCTCTCATTAGCCCATCTATCCTCCAATAGCTGTTTATATCTTACCCTAACTGCCTCCTCTTTTAGTTTATAAACCTTCACCTCTCTCTTCCCTGATGCTTCTATTCTCCTTGTATCCCATCTACCTTTTACTCTCAGTGTAGCTACAACTAGAAAGTCATCTGATATATCTGTGGCCCCTCTATAAACATGTACATCCTGAAGTCTAGTCAACAGTCTTTTATCTACCAATACATAATCCAACAAACTACTGTCATTTCGCCCTACATCATATCTTGTATACTTATTTATCCTCTTTTTCTTAAAATATGTATTACCTATAACTAAACCCCTTTCTATACAAAGTTCAATCAAAGGGCTCCCATTATCATTTACACCTGGCACCCCAAACTTACCTACCACACGCTCTCTAAAAGTTTCTCCTACTTTAGCATTCAGGTCCCCTACCACAATTACTCTCTCACTTGGTTCAAAGGCTCCTATACATTCACTTAACATCTCCCAAAATCTCTCTCTCTCCTCTGCATTCCTCTCTTCTCCAGGTGCATACACGCTTATTATGACCCACTTCTCGCATCCAACCTTTACTTTAATGCACATAATTCTTGCATTTACACATTCATATTCTCTGTTCTCCTTCCATAACTGATCATTCAACATTACTGCTACCCCTTCCTTTGCTCTAACTCTCTCAGATACTCCAGATTTAATCCCATTTATTTCCCCCCACTGAAACTCTCCAACCCCCTTCAGCTTTGTTTCGCTTAGGGCCAGGACATCCAACTTCTTTTCATTCATAACATCAGCAATCAGAGAGAGAGAGAGAGAGAGAGAGAAAGGGCTGCAGTAGTCTTATTAATATTACTCACCCAAGTCATAGTCGTCCTTGAGGTGAGACTCACACAACTCTCCCCAGTAGTAAAGTTGCGTCACGTAATCAGTGTCTGCTTATTATCCATCAAGATTGATTTATTTTTGCAATAAATAATCCTAAAACCTCCAGCAATAAATTATCAAATATAATTTCCTCCTGACCCTCTCACCGCTGCTCATTACACTTAACTTGTATGTGCGTAAATCATATCACACTTGCATACTTTTTTCAACCTAACATGAAATACATTTCAGTCACGTATTCTGGCGATTATTTCCATAATGAAACTTTTCTAAACCAGAGTTAAGGAGAAGTTGTTTACACGAAGCAGCGCGGCGCTTTGAAATCTGAGACGCCCTGCCACTTGCCAATTTGAATACGAAATCTGATGCAAATTCACTTACCCTCTGACGCTTAATTCATTTAGCCGCGCCGGGATGGCTGTGGGGTGGGCTAGGAGGAAGGAAGGAAGGGAGGGAGGGAGGAGGGAGGCATGATGGAATGGAGGGAGTGATGAAAGAAAGGAGGTAGCGAAGGAAAGTGAAGTGGGTAGCGAACTACCAACCTTCCATAATAATAATAATAATAATAATAATAATAATAATAATAATAATAATAATAATAATAATAATAATAATAATATATTGTTCTAGACTATGGAACTGAACTCTTCTCCATGCTGAGACACTGACCACCTCAAACTATTTCTCCAAGGTTGATGGACTGACTACAGTCAAGAGTTCTTAACCGGGAGAGGTATCAATACTGCTTTGGCGGGGGATAGGAACCATATATTGGGGGTATGGGGCTCGATCTTCGAACATTTAAAAAAAAAATAAAAAAAAGGTTAGATTAAATTATCACCTATTCTGTTCCTAGCTATCCATACGCAAAGTAAAACCAAGCTACTGACATCTTTTGAAGTCATACTGGTACCTGATAGGAATGGTGATGGTAATGATTTCGACAGTGTAGTTTAGGGGGTCTGGGGATATACTGGGCAAGCCATTAGTGTCTTTAATAGCAAAAAAAGGTTAAGCACCGCTGGATTACATCATCTTTACCTCGTCACTTCTGCTGCCTACGAGCCATCCCTCGCATTTGACTAGAGAAGTCTACCGTGTAAGCGAAACGGTTCAATAATAAAAGATACCCAACTCTTGCACATGTGTCTTATAGGATTTTTATACCATTTTAAACATACAAATAACAATAATAATAATAATAATAATAAAAATAATTATAATAATTTTATGACTGAGCTAGTAACCCCTTCTCCTGTATAAATTACTAAATGAAAAATAAAAATCTTTCGTTTTTCTTTTTAGGTCATCCTGCCTTGGTAGGAGACAGCCAGTGCGTTGAAAAAATCTTTTCTTCTACAAGTACTTGATACAACCGATACAGACCTAGTTTTCATCTTTGACATACTATATAGAAAGTTCCTGGTTAATGCAGAGCATAACAGGCAACTTAGGTTAATCTTTCTTCCAGGCTGCTACCCGCAACAGTCGACTAACACCCATGTACCTTCCTACTGCTAAGTGAACAGGGGCAGCAGATGTAAGGAAGCAAGCACAAACTTTTCACCAGGGATCAATCCGGACCCCTCAGTGTGTGAGCTGAGAACGACTCTTTATCCAGAGAATTAGAACTTCCCTTCCCTTTCATGGATTCCGATTATATCCCTCATCATCCAAGAGCTGATGGCTCCTATCACTTTAAAAGCTTTCCTCCTTAATAAATAATATGACAATCCTTACATAGACTGAGAAAACTACACTATACACGTAATTTAACGTCTGAGGATATGACCTCTTATTTTTATACATTACCTGGTTTCACGTTAAAGAAATTAAAGGTTAAAATTAATGGCTAAAATGAAAGGTCAGAGTAAAAGGTCAAAGCTACGCCAGCCAGCGGTGAAGATAACCGAGTGCTCTACCGCAGATATACTGAAGAGAGCCTAGTACCCAACACAGATACACTGGGACCTGAAGAGAGTCTAGTGCTCCATCACAGATACACTGGGACTTGAAGAGATCCGAGTGCTCAACCACAGACATACTTTAACCTCGAATCAAAGACATCTATATAGGCATAGTGTTCAAGATGTCAACAGTAAAACCTGTCTCAGTTGATTTCCTTGTCAGCTGATTTCCACGTCAGCCAATTTAGGCGTCAGGTGATTTTCACGTTAGCTGATGTAGACGTAAGTTGGTTTCCACGTCAGCTAATCTCTGTCAGCTGATTTCTGTGTCAGCTTTCTAGAGTGATCACTACAGTAGCTCTTAACAGATGTGGTTCACAGTAATCACTACAGTGGTTCTTGATAGATTTGGTCTACAATAATCATTACTGCAATTCTTAATAAATCCCGTTTACAGTGATCACTACGTAGATATTGAAATATTTTATCTACAGACCTTGATAGAACTAGCCTATAATCTACAGTGATCACTATAGTAGTTAATGATAGCTCAAAACTACAGTGGTAATTACAGTAATTACTGATGGTCTTATCTACAGTTATCATTTAAGTAGTTCTTCACAAATATGGTCTACACTGATCACTACAGTATCAGCAGGAGTTTCCTCATGTAATATCATTTCCAGTCTTACCGTAGTGACGCTATAGGCTTGGTAATCTCTTCTGCCAATGCGTAGTACGTTCAAACGCCTCTGAGCTGCTCATGGCAGGCAGGTGCTGAAGTCTGGAGAGAGAAGGCCGGGGTGCGTTCACTCAGACGTTGTATAATAAAGCCAGCAACGAACCGTGGTTTCCCCTTCTTTTCATGAACTCTCATGTCACGTAGGGTTTTCTCTGGAAATCCCCAGACATGCTGTACACGGATATTGTGCATATTGTGTACACTGGGATAATTCTGGAGAAGTACCGTAAGTGAACCACTTGTAGGCATCCTCACCCATGCTTACAGTATTCCTCTACGCTTCACCAGTCAATGGCTCCTGAAGAACCGAGGCAAGATTTTGGACAACATGCAAGGACTCGGGAAAAAAAAAATGTGCTCTCATCGTGAAGTTGTATTCCAATGCCAAGTCCATAACAGGAGTTTCTCGGAAGCTGTAACTTATCATTGCCAAGACATCTTCCTCCAGCGCCATGGCAGTTGTTGGCATGTAGTCAAGCTTTCTCCCAGGGAAGCGACAGTCAACATGCCCAGGCGCCTGCAATGTAGGGGACTGCTGCCAGCTGTCAAAATAAACATGAGAGCACACACAGCAGTTCTTGATTGATTTGGTGAACAACCTTCACTACAGCATTTCTTGATTGATTACTACAGGAATCCATTACTACAGTAATCTATCCAAGGAAATATAACATTCAGAATCAATCCTCCAAGAATATCAGTATAAAACAGTTCATCAATTTCCCATAATTGTGGAAAAAGATGGACATTATCGTTTCTTGCTCTCCTGTTGTTCTAAGCCGATGGCGCACTAGTTCTCAAGGTTTCTCATAAGCCAAATAACATAGATGATCTGCATACTACTCTCCTCACGACACTAGATCCAGGAATGAGTTATAATGACTTATAATTCTTGAGAGCCTAAAAGATTTCAAACCCGGCCATCCTCAAAGAATGTTCTTATATTCAACGTGTTTTCCTTAGTCTGCACCCGTAGATACTAACGTAGGGTTTACCATTATGCCGTGTGGTGGCTGTGATAAAATGTACATAAGAGAAGCGGCAATAAGTCTGGAACAAAGCGTAAAAAAACATAAAATACACCTGAAGCCGGGACGACATGAACAACAACGCGTGCATGGTTCACAGAGGTTCGTAAGACCATCTGATGATGAGGGGAGAATCTGGCCTCGTATTCAGAGAGCCCCTTTAACAGAAAATACACTGCCTTGAGGATGCATTGATCGCTGTTTCTAACACTTGTCCAGAAATCTGGTAGTCTCAATATTTCAAGCGTGAGCCAACCTGGTCCACCCTGGCAAGACACGACGGTCAGGTGGCTTGACGCCTCCCGCACATGACTTATATTTCTCCATATATTGTATACTGATCATTTACCCTGTAATTTGACGAACGAAGCTCCTAGGAGCCAAATACTACTTGGGATTTCTCTCCAAACTTGTCATTAAAGAGGGTGATAAATTCACGAGAAAATGTTTAGAAACCGCCCTTATCACATTATCCAACATTGATGTTCAAAAGATAATAAATTTAGACTTAATCAAGCGTCTGGCACTACAGTTGGTGAGTAAAGTATATCGTTGTGGCCAACCATCAAATGAATCCTCTTAAAACTGCACTCCATCACTACACTTGACTCTTCCTTATGTTTATTATGGTCTCCCCAGGAATGTTTGTTGATCTACAATAATGTGTGTGATGAATGTTTTTTAAAAACCGACAATAAAATAAACTGTTGTGCGCAGCTGAAACGTTGTTTTTAATCAAGTTCCTTATAATTCTTGCAGTGAGAAAAACACTGATGAACGTAGGATTAAGAGTAGCATTCTGGGTTGATAGATAACATATTATCACCAGATATTCAAGTGAACTAAGCAACGAGTCTTTTACATTGTATTGTTATTGGTAATGATTACATGACCATCGCCCCCACGACCCAAAACTGGAAAAGAAAAATAAATATAAGAACTAACAAGTAGCATACAAGAAAGTAAAGATTAGTATGTACTGAATGTAAGTAGAAGTTGTAAGACTGACCTGCTGGTTTTTATGTTCATGAGACAGAAATAAAACACCAAGAATCCTGCCAGAGGGCAAAACATTTAATGGGGTAACTGGATAACCTCATAACGTCCTTCAAAAATATTGTTGGTGAAATGTTGAAGTAATATATATACAGTATATGCAAGACCAAAACTGAAACAACTGCTGTGTTGTTTGGTCCGCAACTATTATGAAGATAGTACAAAAAAAGATACGCCCCAAAACAAGTAATGACATAATCTCATGAGTTGAGAAATGTGAATTGTGGAGATGGAAGACAGTGGAAATGTCCTCGTTGACAGACGGTAGCCAGAAGACAAATAACTACACATAACCTCATATAATGACAAGAGGAAGTTGACAGGGGAACTTTTGCCTTCCACCAATAAAGAAAACAAAAGCACATTTTTTTTTAATTACGAAAGAAGTCGGACAGAAAGATTATATAAAAAAAACTTCGACAATAGAGTAGCTGGTATCTAGAATGGCAGCAGTGAAGCAGATGTGTACCACAACTATTGGATATTTTAAAAACTTACTCGGTGGATTTCGTAAAAAAAAAAAAAAAAAAAAAAAAGATACCAGAAGCAACAGTTCTAATCCTACAAGTATAACAAAATAATTACATCTTCCTGCCCAGCGTCTTTCTCAGCAGGAACAACGACTGAAGTATTCTAAAGGAAACTGGACCACGTCCTGTAGATGCCAGAATAACCAGGTTGAGATGATAATGTAGATCGGTGAGCTGCTGGCAGCAACAGCCTGGTTGACGAGTCAATAGGAAAGTCTGGCCTCAGGTCTAGCTGCAAGGATATACAATAACTCTGGAAATCGGTCACAGGTATGTCATCGGTCCACCTACCTCTAGTGAATAATAAAGAATACAATCCTCTACCACCAGCGAAATCTTTATTTTTAATTTATATTAATATATTCACGAAGAAGCGCTAAACCCGTTAAAGGAATACAGCGTGAGGAGAAATGGGAGTTAATCAGGTTTGATCTAAGAAACACAGTAGTTTTAATTTCCGGATCAAGAACCTTTGATCGGCATCAAGGGTCTGTTCATTCAGCTTTTGTTTGCTTGGCCCTCATGTAAGAAGGGGGCTGGACTCTCCCCTCATTTCACAGAACCATCCTCCCTGTCTCGCATGGCTTTCCCCTTCCCCTCCCTGTAGTATCAGGAGCTTTCACTTCACTTCGCCTGGCCCCTTCCCCCCCTCTCATCCCCTTCCCCACAGCACCTTAGTAATAAAGGTGGCGAGGATCCTCACGGTCACTGGTCCTGGACATTATTAAACGTCGCCACGCTCGTGCGACACTTTTATTAAGTTCTTCATGTAAAACAAATGACCAGCCAGTCCTGCAAGGCGGCGACGGCGGCGGCACTTTAGGCTGCAACGTCTCGCGTCTTGGTAAGAAAAGGCTCTATCTCAAAAGGCGCTGGTTAACACTTGTGGGTTTAGAGCTTTGATAAAAATATTATATATGTACACTCAGGATAAGTCATGATTAACGACTAACAATAAACAGAAGAATGGAAAGAGTTTAACCAGGGATCATGCTGGTGGTAGGCCAGTGCTATACTAGTCAGGCAGGAGAGTTATAATAGGATGATTTTTACACTCAGCACTTCTGTGACTTAGTTGCATCCCCCGCCACCACCTGTGCCGCTGCTATCTCATTCCACAACCCCTCATCTTTCTTGGTGCATCTATTCTCCTACTCTTCAAAATCTTATAGAATATGAACCAAAGTCGTAATGAACGACTATTAATGAATAAAGTATGGACGTATTGAACCGTATTGAACGGTCGTTCTTAATGGCTTATGTTGGGTTTACAGACTACATGGCTCTCTTAACTGCACTTGATGCATCGTTTGTGTGTTCTGTTGTGCAAGTTTCAAGCCACTGCCCGTTTGTCCTTGAAAACAAAGTCACAGTTTTTGCAGAGAAGTTGATATTTACTTTGTGTTTGTCACCTGGCTGGTATACCTGGAGTATACCTGGACTGTATTTAGGGGCCAACGACCCCGCGACCCGGTCAATGACCAGGCCTATACGTAATTTTTAGAGAAACTGTTCCCAATTTTGTTACGCTTCAAAATTGAACTAAGACATTTTCACTCTTATCCAATGAAGACTGAAGGTACATGATAATCAATTTGGAAAGTTCTGTTTCGGAAGGTTCTTTTTGGGGATAACTGGTTCTGTGGAGCTACAGGTTTTATTAGTGCAGCTGACGCCTGTCTGAATTATTGCGGGTATCGTTGTTTGGAGAAATGTTCCGCCATGAGTTCTTTCTTTTGGTGTCAACTGATCTGCACCGCAGATTTTCAGAGCCGCCCTTAGAAAAGGCTGGGAACAGTACCTCTTTTTCTCCAATTGAATGTTGACTAGTTGGAGGTATTGAAGGAATATACATATTGGTTCGACTTGTTTAAAAATGCTCTGAGATTTCCCATATAAGAAGAGGACTATATATGCCTGACATGTTCTGCATAACCATGGACTTTCTACATGCATTCAGATGTCACCAGTTTCTGTATACACAATGTATCATGTGGAAATAAGCGTTGAATTTGAATTAAATATTATGTAGCAGTGCTGAGTTGTTCACGCACTGGCCTGAAGTTGTAGGACTCGTTTTCCATGAGTTTAATCCCTGCCTGTTCCATGGTTTCCTGTATATTATTCTTGCGTATTTTTCATATGGCAGCCTACAACTGAGCCCCAATTCGACGTAATGTAGAGAAGTATGTGTATAATGTAATTCTGACCATTATTGCGAGCTCTAGTGGTTTTTTCTTTAATAGAAACAAAAAATACGTCTAACTCACATCTCACAAATAAAAAATTGCAACTTGAGGTTTGGATTCATCTAACGACGTTTCGATTTGCATGTGAGAAAGAATGGCGGTTGAAGGCAGGAGTCAGGTCATGAGAAATATATTAAAAGTTTGAGGATGATCTTAGATGGTTTCTCAGGTTATCCCACGCAAGAGAACATTCACCTCGTGTGAGGTGAATGTTCTCTTGCGTGGGATAACCAACCTACTAACAGAATAAACGCTACCCAAGCAATAAGCTTTGGTTCTTCTATTTACTCACGTGCAAGTTCCACTCAAATCCAACCCCTTTCACTCATGTATTTATCCAACCCCTTTCACTCATGTATTTATCCAACCTAAATTTGAAACTACCCAAAGTTTTAGCTTCGATAACCCTACTAGGCAGACTGTTCCACTCAACTACCCTATTACCAAAGCAGTACTTTCCCATATCCTTTCAAAATCTAAACTTATCTAATTTGAATCCATTATTGTGGGTTCTTTCTTGAAGGAATATCCTCAAAACCTTATTTACATCCCTTTTATTAATACCCATCTTCCACGTATACACTTCGATTATGTCTTCCCTCATTCTTCGTCCTACAAGTGAATGTAATTTAAGGGTCTTCAATCTTTCTTCATACGGAAGATTTCTAATGCTGTGTATTAATTTAGTCATTCTATGTCGAATGCTTTCTAACGAATTTATATCCAAAGACTATAGAGCGAAAGTGAAAAAAAACAAAGAATAAAAAGAACAGGAGAACCAAGACGAAGACGAAGGAGGAAAAGGCAACATGAATCCCATAAAATAATTTAAGAAAATATTCTTCGTGTGAAGCTACGAAATTACATTTTTTAAAAAAGTCGACTCAAGACGCAGAAACAAGAGCATAATTCGCGAGAAAATATGAAAGGTAGCGAGCGAACAGGACACGGCGGTAATTTCCCCAGTTGTGGTTGTGGTGTGTCAGGAGGCTGGCTGTCGCTGCCTGGCCCTGAGGGACCACCAGGCCTAATTGTTGCTGCTCACAGCTGCCGCTCAAAACACCTATGGTTTAGGCTAACACTTGACGCAGCACAACACTTATTCTGCTTCCCATGCTGAAGATGTTACACGCATTGTTCATTTGATTTATCTTTAGTTTGCCATTGCTTATATCATTGTTTTAAATAGCTCACATGACAATTTTGCATTTAATTAAGTACGTTGATTAAGGTACAGGTTCCCAACAATACAGTTACACAAATTACCATACATAGTGACATATGTACAAATTATCCATCATAACCCCCCAAAAAGTCAAAGTGACTAAGTTTTTTATTTATTTTTATACAGTTTAATTTACAGGCTAAAAGTTGTTAACGTATCTCCTGTGACATAAGAACATAAGAATGGAGGAACACTGCAGAAGGCCTATTGGCCCATACAAGGCAGGTCCTTATCAAACTGACCTCTACCCAAAGCTACCCAAGAATGTACTCCTGTACCCAATGACACAAATCAAACCCAGCCCCTCCCACTCATATATTTGTCCAATTTCTTTTTAAAGCTGCCCAAAGTCCAAGCCTCGATCACCCTACTGGGAAGACTGTTCCACGCATCCACAACTCTGTTAGAAAACCAGTATTTACCTATGTCCTTTCTAAATCTAAATTTATCCAACCTAAATCCATTATTTCTGGTTCTTACCTGGTTCGACACCCTCAGTACTTTATTAATATCCCCTTTGTTTATGCCCGTCATCCACTTATACACTTCAATGATATCTCCCCTCATTCTACGACTCTCCAGAGAGTGGGGATTTAAGGCTTTAAGTCTATCTTCATACGGGAGATTTCTTACACAGTAAATCATTTTAGTCATTCTCTGTATGTTCTCCAATGAGTCTATAACCATCCTGTAGTAAGGAGAGCAAAACTGAGCAGCATAATCTAAATGAGGCCTCACTGGTGATGTACTGAGCTGTAAAATAACTTTTGGACTTCTGTTACTTATACTTCTTGAGATAAATCCAAGTAATCAGTTAGCCTTGTTGAGCACACTTAGGCACTGCTGTCTTGGCTTTAGGTTTCTGCTTACCACGACTCCCAAGTCTTTTTCACATTCTGTATGATCAAGCTCTACTTCACCTAGTTTATAGCTTCGAGGGTTATTTTCATTACCAAGGACTAGTACCTTACACTTATCCACATTGAACGTCATCTACCATTTTTCAGACCAAGACATTAATTTGTCCAAATCCTCCTGGAGTTCATTGCTATCCTCAGAATGAATCACATGGCCTATCTTTGTATCATCAGCAAATCTGCTCATGTCACTCGTAATCCCTTCATCAAGGTCATTAATGTAGATTATGAACAAGAGAGGGCCTAAAACTGTTCCATGTGGAACGCCACTAGTGACTAATCCCCATTCAGATTTCACTCCATTAATGGAAACTCTCTGCTTTCTATTGGTAAGCCATGCCTCTATCCATGCTAGGACTTTACCTCCTATACCATGAGCTGCCACTTTTCTTAAGTCTCTCTTGTGAGGTACTCTATCGAAGGCTTTGGGATTTTAAGTATCAATTTGCTACTGGACGTTTACAGCCCTGCTAGATGAACACTTTCTAAAGTGCATAACAACGAAAAAAATATAAAACGATTGTAGAGCAAGAAAAAATACCTGCTTAAAGGAAATCATCCAAAATGCTGAAGACTTATTTTTTTTATGGTGTGTAAAATTTGACAAATTGATAATAGTTTGCTCATCTGTCTTGAATTTTTTATTGTGTTTCTGCATTAATACTTTAACATTGGCTAGTCCGAGTTCCAGCTACTGGAACCCTTGATGATTTTTAATTATAGTTCCTGGAACTTTTAGAAGGGTTTAATTACAACTCTTTGGTCTTTCAGAGGGAGTTGAGCTTGAACGTGCAACTACCAGGGTTTTCACGTTTTAAAGATTCATTGCCGTAATAAGTTTTACAACACGAAGCAACACTGAGATCATGAACCCATTGATAACAGTATTAAAATTATCATTGTTCTATTAGTTTTTATCTAACCTGTAATGTAGCACTGCAGTTTTTCTTCCAACTGCAATCAGTTAACAGGGATTTTTAATGACCTCCTAAGAGATCTCAGGAGGTATGTTGAAAATAGGCATCGTATTATGAATTTCATTTTGCATTCCAACTGACTGGATTCCTTCCTGTTCTACTTAGGTGTATGTATGGGGTGACTGGAACTATGTATTAGCCCCTGACGTATACGTAATTTATTCTTTTCATCATAATTAGTGTAAGCATGACGTTAAATGAAACACCTAAGCTATAATGGAGCACTGCACTTTCTCTGCCAACTCCAATTAGTTAATAGGAATTTTTAATGCCTGTTTTCAACAGACCTCCTGAGAGATCTCAGGAGGTCTGTTAAAAATAGGTATCCTATTACGAATTATTTTTTGCCCTTGGGGTTGAATTCTTTCCATAATAATAGCATTCCAACTGACTGGATTCTTTCCTGTCCTACTTTGGTGTATGTATGGGGTGACTGGAACTCTGTATTAGCCCCAGACGTATACGTAATTTACTCTTTTCATCATAATTTGCGTAAGCACGCCTGTGCTTGTTTACACACACACACCTACACAGGTGTGTGTGAAAACAAGCACAGGAAGAACCATTGTGTCCTGGTCCTGACAGGTCAACGAGGTAGGTGGAGATTTTAAAATCATTCTCTTGCCAAAATATGTTTGACAAACAATATATATGTAAATAACCGACATATATAACTCTAAAATTATTCAGACCAAAACCATTTGCATTCGCGACATACGAGAAATGTTAGATGATTGTTAACATAAAGACCGTCAACATCAGACTCGCTTTTGTGTCTATCACACTGTGCTGTTTCATACAGTGTGCGCTGAAATATGTCACTGGGAAACTAGAATTATTGAACTCGCTCAATTTTTAACAGCGCTGTTATTTCCCCCCCCCCCTGCCTGTTTGGTACGAACAGTAGGTACATGAGGTACATATCGTGGTACGCACACAAGAGCCAGTGACATTAAATACCGTGGTACACACACAACAGCTAGTGACATCAAATACCGTGGTACACACACAACAGCTAGTGACATCAAATACCGTGGTACGCACACAACAGCTAGTGACATCAAATACCGTGGTACACACACACGAACTAATAACACCAAAAACTGTGGTATATACACGAGCTAGTAACATCAAATACCGTGATATATTGTTATATATATATATATATATATATATATATATATATATATATATATATATATATATATATATATATATCGTGGAGAATAGGTAAAACTGGTCAATTAGCAAGAACTCACTTAAAATTGAAGTCCTTTCTAAAATTTTCTCTTATACTTTTGAAGATATATTTTTTCATTTACGTTAGTTTAAAAATTAATAATTTTTTACGAAAAGAACCTTAGAAAACTTACTTAACCTTATTATAGCAAACGCAATTTAATTCACCCTCATCCATCTAAATATATTTTAGATAAGTTTTCAAAAATTTAATAACAATGAAATATATTTTTCTCGTTAGGTTCAGAATTGTTTTTGTGAAATTATTGCATACACATTTTATCGCTCACCTTATTCGGCAAGAAGAGCATTGCTATTTAAGTCAAAATCGCAAGTTTTACTTATTCGGCACGACATATATTAATGTAACCACGAAACAAGTAATATTAATGCAATTAATAAACTGCGGCTGGCCGAGGATCGAACCCATGTAGCGGAGAACCCGAGTGTAGATATTTCCCAACCTGATACCTTAAATCACTCGGCTACAGATGCCTCATACCGTTAGGTAGCTTGGTGGAATGCAAGGCATGTTTCTCTTAATGCTAGGCAAATCAGTGAGCCTCAAGGATGGTCTCCAACTATTTCATTATCTTCCTGTATGTTCCGGCCTCGCGAGCAATACTAAACTCAATGCACAGCATTAGACGAAACAGAGCACCCAGTGCAGTAAGCTACCTAGTGTTATGCGGCATTTGTAATTGAGTGGTTTAAGGTGTCAGGTCGGCGGCTAGTTACTCTCATGGATAACCGCCGGTTTGGGTTCGAGTCCTGCTGGCTTCGGTATTTCTTTGTAAATACATTCGTTTACTTCTGGGAGGCGCGTGAAAATTAATGTAATGTACACATTTTCTAAGGCTCAGTTTCTATAGCGAAAAACTAGACTAAGATGACACCAATACTGAGTTTATCATGATAATAATAATAATAATAATAATAATAATAATAATAATAATAATAATAATAATAATAATCTTAATTTCTACTCGTACATGTACAAGGTATACAGGACTAGCTGACATCAATGACATACTACTATATAGAAAACCTCTTGTTATGCAGAGCATTTCGGGGCAAATTAGGTAAATTTTTGTCCCGGGATGCGACCCACACCAGTCGACTAACACCCAAGTGTCTTAAGAAAACACGTCCTAATATTTTCCACCCATACCGGTGATCAAACCACGGACCTCAGTGAGTGAGCTGAGTGCGCTAGAAATCGAGAACGTCATTGGAATGATGTTTCGCTTCGCGTAGTTCTTTATCAAGGCATTCGGAGGTAAAAGTGAACACACAAGACTGGGTGTCAGGCGTTCAACATACACGAGAAACCTTGCCACTACTTCTGTCAGCATAGTTGCTGATCCTTCTTTACATGTGTTGTATAGCTTAGCTGAGTATCATAGTACCATCCATGTGTTTTATATAGAAGATCCCTAGGTCCAGTGACTATGACGTCACGGGATGCGCATGAGTTAGTGGGACGTGCTACCTCGCTCTCACTCCACGCTTAGACATACAGCAGGCAGTAACAAGGCAGGCTGGGCCCCTTCCCTTACCACAGTCTGACAATATAGTGTTACCATCCACAAGTGTGTTTATCTACAACCATCATATCTCCTTCCAAACCCCCACGACACTTCTACCTCACCTTCCAGTATAATGTATAAGTGTGAGCTGAAGCCTCTCTATCATCTGATGAAGTTATATTTTGTCCCAGTAAAAAAATGTTTTACAACTTACTTGTAATTCGCCATTTTTCTGTTATTGTTAAATTAGATTTTGTCGCCGAAGTTGCTAGTTTATTGTGTATCCCACATCCAACCTATGGACGGTAGCATAAGAGCAAATGGATAAACCACGGACTGGGACAGAACCGCGGGTTCTATCCCCGTCCGTGGTATGGTTTGTTTGCAAACGTGTCATTACGATTTCGTGAGTCAAGCAAATAGATACACAAAAGGCCTAGGAACTACGCCCGAATGTCTCCACTTGAGTACATCTGGATTTATATTTACAATTGTCCTATCTGTTGCAAGTAAATTTAGGATATTTGTTTAATATGTCTGGTATCTTATTTTCATTAATAAGATACTCTAACATATAACATATGTTATTATACTGTTTATTTCTATAATCGTCGGTATGTGGAAAATTATGCACATAGTTCTCGAGAAAGTGACCATAAGGCTGACCACATACTTTGCATTTAGTTTCAACATCTTTGTGTCTGCCAAACTGTCAGAAGTGCTTGAAACCAGTCCAAACCATTGCTACAACATTTGTTACATTTTGTACAATAACAGTTTGGTTGTTCAGTATATTTATATATGGAGTTGTAAGAGAAGTGAATGCTCGGGTGCTGGTAAGAGATTTGAGGTTAAAAGATAAAGAATCTAGCACGAAGTGGAAGTTGTCACATTTGCTCTTTGCTGATGACACTGTGCTGTTGGAAGATTCTGAAGAGAAGTTGCAGAGGTTGGTGGATGAGTTTGGTACGGTATGGAAAAGAAGAAAATTAAAAGTGAATATAGGAAAGAGTAAGATGATGAGGATAAAAAAATTAGGTAACGAAAGATTGGATAATCAGATTGGAGGGAGAGCATATGGAGGAGGTGAATGTTTTCAGATATTTGGGAGCGGACGTGTCAGCAGATGGGTCTATGAATGATGGGGTGAATTATAGAATTGACGAGGGGAAAAAGGTGAATGGCGCACTGAGGAGTCTGTGGAAACAAAGAACTTTATCCATGGAAGCAAAGAGAGGGAATGTATGAGAGTATAAACATACCAATGCTCTTATATGGGTGTGAAGCCTGAGTGGTGAATGTTGCAACAAGGAGAAAGCTGGAGGCAGTGGAGTTGTCATGTCTGAGGGCAATGTGTGGTGTGAATATAATGCAAAGAACTCGTAGTTTGGAGATTAGGAGGAGGTGCGGTTTTGCCAAAACTATTATCCAGAGGGCTGAAGAGGGGCTATTGAGGTGGTTCGGACATGCAGAGAAAATGGAACGAAATTGATTGACTTCGAGAGTGTATAAATCTGTAGTGGAGGGAAGGCGGGGTAGGGGTCAGCCTAGAAATGGATGGATGGAGGGGGAGGTAAAGGAGGTTCTGTGTGCGAGGGCATGGACGTTCAGCAACCATTAGTGAGCGTGTTAGATAGGAGCGAATGGAAACAAATGGTTTTAAGGACTTGACGTGCTGTTGGAGCGTGAGCAAGGTAACATTTATGAAAGGATTCAAGGAAACCGGCAGGCTGGACTTAAGTCCTGGAGATGGGAAAGAACAGTGCCTGCACTCTGTAGAAGAGGTGCTAATGTTGTAGTTTTATAACTGTAGTGTAAGCCTCTGGCAAGATAGTGATGCAGTGAATGATGATTAAAGTTTTTCTTTTTCGGGCCACCCTGCCTTGGTGGGATACGGCCGATGTGTTAATAAATAAACAGATTTTGGCCTATTTACGAAAAAAACAATGCTGTAAAAGTATATAAAAAGGAAGATAGGGAGTATAACAATAGAAAGGGATATAAAGGGAGATAAGGAGAGATAAGAGGAGGAGGAGGAGGAAGGAGGTTAATGGACATTTACGTCCGAGAGGAGGTGAATCATCTAATATTACATAGTATAGCTACTTGGTGACTACCTCCCGCGAGCCTTCACGTCAGCTGGGCTAGTGTTAGCAAGGTGGCAGCGACCAAGACATTCCTGGGGAGTCAGGGAGGCTGGACACTGTATTGAAGGAGACGAGGGAGGTTGGAGTGATGGTTAGGGAGGCAATGGGGAAGGGGCTGTGGAGAGTAGTGAGAAGTTGTGCAACATTTGGTATCTTTATTCTGGAAACGTTTCGCCAGCCAGTGGCTTCTTTAGTCAAATACAGAGAAAGTTGAAAGATGAGGAGTTTGAGGTAATCAGTCCCATAACCTGTAGCCGATGTGTTCAGTTCATCAGTCTTTATAAAACTGCAGCATAGTCGCGGAGATGGAGCAGTGGAAGGTGGAGTCACCAGCAGAGAAACCCACCAGTGGAAGTAGATCGTGTCTACAGGTTAGACAAGTTTTGAAAAATTCTCTGCATCAAGATCCCAACATGTAGCAGTGTCTGGCAGAATTTTAATAAATGGTTTCGAAAACAAACAAGATGATAAATGAGACCCCCTGTGTAATATACGAGTATATTCTGAAAACGTTTCGCCAGAAAGTGGTTGGCCTGCCGTCTATTAAATTTGTCCTTTCAAAGGCATGCCTTGAAGACTGGTGGGAGAATTCTTGATTCAAGGAACTGGAGTTACCCTTCTCTTGCTTTCGATAAAACCCTAATTACCTTCCATATATCCAAGCTCAAATTCCATGAATCAAGAGACCATCATCATCAAGGTACCTCGCCTCAAGAGAGTCACGGAGCTTTCCGGGTCATCGGTTGTGTTCGTCCTGACCACAGACAACTCTTGAATATTAAATACAAACTTATTCCTCTGGATATTACCCAAGGTACCCAGAATTAAACCTTTAAAACAGTATGTAATTTGGCGTTGATTACTCGATGGAGGGTTATTACTCCATGATGGATAATTCTGTTTTTCGTGGGAGGCAGAATTTTTCCTTATTATTTTGTTATAATTCTTCTTGATGATAATAATAATAATAATAATAATAATAATAATAATAATAATAATAATAATAATAATAATAATAATAATATTATTATTATTATGATTTGTGATTACTATAATATTATTTTACTGTTATCAATTCTTCGTCTTCGTGAGTCAAATGACAAAGATGGAAGAAGGGCATAAAAGGAATAACTTTAATTAGGCAAGAAGCTCAGGAGAGAAACGACAAAAAGTAAGGTAAGAGAATGGAATGAAGAGGCATTACATAAGGTGGAGAAAACATACGAAGAAAATGTGGACATGAAAAAAGAATGAAGGTGTGACTGAAGTAGAGAATGACAGATTGAATTACGAACATAAGAACTGGGAAGTGGTAGGGAAGGAACTAGCTAGAGGAGGGGGCTTTGGAAGGGAGGAAAGGTATACTAGAAAGAAGTGGAATGAAAGGTAGAAGAGATGGAAAAGAAAGAAGGAGAGTCGAAGCATGAGACGTCTGGGTGTATACCTGTCCAGTGCCTTCTTGAAGACAGCCAGGGGTCTATTGGTAATCCCCCTTATGTATGCTGCATGTGATGAGAGATGCTGTGATTTCATCCTCAGTATTTTGGTACATCATTTTTTTTTTTTAACTTCGGTAACATGAATTCAAGATAAGTCATAATGAAAGGTTGTCAATGAATGAACAGAAGAATGGAAGGGGACTCGAACCATAGTCCCGACAGATACCAGGTCCAGCGGTACAGCACTGGACCTATTACCAGTAAGGACCAGGGCTCGAATCCCGTCGACTCTTCTATTTATTTACATATATATATACATACATATATATATAAATATATATATATATATATATATATATATATATATATATATATTTTTTTTTTTTTTTTTTTTTTTTCAACAAGTCGGCCGTCTCCCACCGAGGCAGGGTGACCCAAAAAAGAAAGAAAATCCCCAAAAAGAAAATACTTTCATCATCATTCAACACTTTCACCACACTCGCACATTATCACTGTTTTTGCAGAGGTGCTCAGAATACAACAGTCTAGAAGCATAAACATATAAAGATACACAACATATCCCTCCAAACTGCCAATATCCCAAACCCCTCCTTTAAAGTGCAGGCATTGTACTTCCCATTTCCAGGACTCAAGTCCGACTATATGAAAATAACCGGTTTCCCTGAATCCCTTCACTAAATATTACCCTGCTCACACTCCAACAGATCGTCAGGTCCCAAGTACCATTCGTCTCCATTCACTCCTATCTAACACGCTCACGCACGCTTGCTGGAAGTCCAAGCCCCTTACCCACAAAACCTCCTTTACCCCCTCTCTCCAACCCTTTCGAGGACGACCCCTACCCCGCCTTCCTTCCCCTATAGATTTATATGCTTTCCATGTCATTCTACTTTGATCCATTCTCTCTAAATGACCAAACCACCTCAACAACCCCTCTTCTGCCCTCTGACTAATACTTTTATTAACTCCACACCTTCTCCTAATTTCCACACTCCGAATTTTCTGCATAATATTTACACCACACATTGCCCTTAAACAGGACATCTCCACTGCCTCCAACCGTCTCCTCGCTGCTGCATTTACCACCCAAGCTTCACACCCATATAAGAGTGTTGGTACTACTATACTTTCATACATTCCCTTCTTTGCCTCCATAGATAACGTTTTTTGACTCCACATATACCTCAACGCACCACTCACCTTTTTTCCCTCATCAATTCTATGATTAACCTCATCCTTCATAAATCCATCCGCCGACACGTCAACTCCCAAGTATCTGAAAACATTCACTTCTTCCATACTCCTCCTCCCCAATTTGATATCCAATTTTTCTTTATCTAAATCATTTGACACCCTCATCACCTTACTCTTTTCTATGTTCACTTTCAACTTTCTACCTTTACACACATTCCCAAACTCATCCACTAACCTTTGCAATT
>NC_091325.1:16543573-16608573 GCF_038502225.1 Cherax quadricarinatus
AAGGATCACAACAGTGCCACGATCGCACGTGCAAAGAAAATGATAGGATGGATAATGAGAACTTTCAAAACGAGAGATGCAAAGCCAATGATGATCCTTTTCAAATCACTTGTTCTCTCTTGGCTGGAATACTGCTGTACATTAACATCTGCATTCAAAGCAGGTGAAATCGCAGATCTAGAGAGTATACAGAGATCCTTTACTGCACGTATAAGTTCTGTCAAACACCTTAACTACTGGGAATGCTTGGAAGCACTTGACTTGTACTCGTTGGAACGCAGGAGGGAGAGATATACCATAATCTACACTTGGAAAATCTTGGAAGGGATGGTCTCAAATCTGCACACAGAAATCACTCCCTACGAAAGTAAAAGACTGGGCAGGCGATGCAAAATGCCCCCAATAAAAAGTAGGGGCGCCATTGGTACACTAAGAGAAAACACCATAAGTGTCCGGGGCCCAAAACTGTTCAACAGCCTCCCATCAAGCATTAGGGGAATTGCCAATAAGCCCCTGGCTGCCTTCAAGAGAGAGCTGGACAGATACCTAAAGTCAGTGCCGGATCAGCCGGGCTGTGGCTCGTACGTTGGACTGCGTGCGGCCAGCAGTAACAGCCTAGTTGATCAGGCCCTGATCAATCGGGAGGCCTGGTCATGGACCGGGCCGCGGGGGCGTTGATCCCCAGAATAACCTCTAGGTAACCTCCAGGTAACTTCCAGGTAACCTCTAGGTACTTGTGGTTGGGGATTTCAATGCTAAAGTGGGCAAAAATGTTGTGGAGGGAGTAGTAGGTAAATTTGGGGTGCCAGGGGTAAATGTAAATGGGGAGCCTTTAATTGAGCTATGTGTAGAAAGAGATTTGGTAATAAGTAATACATATTTTATGAAAAAGAGGATAAATAAATATACAAGGTATGATGTAGCACGTAATGAAAGTAGTTTGTTAGATTATGTATTGGTGGATAAAAGGTTGATGGGTAGGCTCCAGGATGTACATGTTTATAGAGGGGCAACTGATATATCGGATCATTATTTAGTTGTATCTACAGTTAGAGTAAGAGGTAGATGGGACAAGAGGAATGTGGCAACAACAAGTAGCAGGGAAGTGAAAATGTATAAACTAAGGGAGGAGGAAGTTCGGGAGATATAAGCGACTATTGGCAGAAAGGTGGGCTAGTGCAAAGATGAGTAGTGGGGGAGGGGGGGGGGGTTGAAGAGAGTTGGATGAGTTTTAAAAATGCAGTATTAGAATGTGGGGCAGAAGTTTGTGGTTATAGGAGGGTGGAGGCAGGAGGAAAGAGGAGTGATTGGTGGAATGATGAAGTAAAGGGTGTGATATAAGAGAAAAAGTTAGCTTATGAGAGGTTTTTACAAAGCAGAAGTGTTATAAGAAGAGCAGAGTATATGGAGAGTAAAAGAAAGGTGAAGAGAGTGGTAAGAGAGAGCAGAAGGAGAGCAGATGATAGAGTGGGAGAGGCACTGTCAAGAAATTTTAGTGAAAATAAGAAAAAAATTTGGAGTGAGTTAAACAAGTAAAGAAAGCCTAGGGAAAGTATGGATTTGTCAGTTAAAAACAGAGTAGGAGAGTTAGTAGATGGGGAGAGGGAGGTATTAGGTAGATGGCGAGAATATTTTGAGGAACTTTTAAATGTTGAGGAGGAAAGGGAGGCGGGAATTTCATGCACTGGCCAGGGAGGTATACCATCTTTTAGGAGTGAAGAAGAGCAGAATGTAAGTGTGGGGGAGGTACGTGAGGCATTACGTAGAATGAAAGGGGGTAAAGCAGCTGGAACTGATGGGATCATGACAGAAATGTTAAAAGCGGGTGGAGATATAGTGTTGGAGTGGTTGGTACTTTTGTTTAATAAATGTATGAAAGAGGGGAAGGTACCTAGGGATTGGCGGAGAGCATGTATAGTCCCTTTATATAAAGGGAAGGGGGACAAAAAAGATTGTAAAAATTATAGAGGAATAAGTTTACTGAGTATACTAGGACAAATGTGCGGTAGGGTTATAATTGAAAGAATTAGAGGTAAGACAGAATGTAGAATTGCGGATGAGCAAGGAGGCTTCAGAGTGGGTAAGGGATGTGTAGATCAAGTGTTTACATTGAAGCATATATGTGAACAGTATTTAGATATAGGTAGGGAAGTTTTTATTGCATTTATGGATTTAGAAAAGGCATATGATAGAGTGGATAGGGGAGCAATGTGGCAGATGTTGCAAGTATATGGAATAGGTGGTAAGTTACTAAATGCTGTAAAGAGTTTTTATGAGGATAGTGAGGCTCAGGTTAGGGTGTGTAGAAGAGAGGGAGACTACTTCCCGGTAAAGTAGGTCTTAGACAGGGATATGTAATGTCACCATGGTTGTTTAATATATTTATAGATGGGGTTGTAAAAGAAGTAAATGCTAGGGTGTTCGGGAGAGGGGTGGGATTAAATTATGGGGAATCAAATACAAAATGGGAATTGACAGAGTTACTTTTTGCTGATGATACTGTGCTTATGGGAGATACTAAAGAAAAATTGCAAAGGTTAGTGGATGAGTTTGGGAGTGTGTGTAAGGGTAGAAACTTGAAAGTGAAAATAGAAAAAAGTAAGCTGATGAGGGTATCAAATGATTTAGATAAAGAAAAAATGGATATCAAATTGAGGAGGGGGAGTATGGAAGAAGTGAATGTTTTCAGATACTTGGGAGTTGACGTGTCGGCGGATGGATTTATGAAGGATGAAGTTAATCATAGAATTGATAAGGGTAAAAAGGTGAATGGTGCGTTGAGGTATATGTGGAGTCAAAAAACGTTATCTATGGAGGCAAAGAAGGGTATGTATGAAAGTATAGTAGTACCAACACTCTTATATGGGTGTGAAGCTTGGGTTGTGAATGCAGCAGAGAGGAGGTGGTTGGAGGCAGTGGAGATGTCCTGTCTAAGGGCAATGTGTGGTGTAAATATTATGCAGAAAATTCGGAGTGTGGAAATTAGGAGAAGGTGTGGAGTTAATAAAAGTATTAGTCAGAGGGCTGAAGAGGGGTTGTTGAGGTGGTTTGGTCATTTAGAAAGAATGAATCAAAGTAGAATGACATGGAGAGCATTTAAATCTGTAGGAGAAGGAAGGCGGGGTAGGGGTCGTCCTCGAAAAGTTTGGAAGAAAGGGGTAAGGGAGGTTTTGTGGGCGAGGGGCTTGGACTTCCAGCAGGCGTGCATGAGCATGTTCGATAAGAGTGAATGGAGACGAATGGCATTTGGGACCTGACGATCTGTTGAAGTGTGAACAGGGTAATATTTAGTGGAGGAATTCAGGGAAACCTGTTATTTTTATATAGCCGGACTTGAGTCCTGGAAATGGGAAGTACAATGCCTGCACTCTAAAGGGGTTCGGGATATTAGCAGTTTGGAGGGATATGTTGTGTATCTTTATACGTATATGCTTCTAAACTGTTGTATTCTGGGCACCTCTTCAAAAACAGTGATTATGTGTGAGTGAGGTGAAAGTGTTGAATGATGAAAGTATTTTCTTTTTGGGGATTTTCTTTCTTTTTGGGTCACCCTGCCTCGGTGCGAGACGGCCGACTTGTTTATATTATATATATATATATATATATATATATATATATATATATATATATATATATATATATATATATATATATATATATATATATATGAAATAAGATCACAGTAAACAGGTGATTTCAAAATATGCAAAACAACCACTCTGAAAGAATAGAGAAATTCCAAGCGCTTTCGTGACTACTCACATTATCAAGGAACTATGATAATGTGAGTAGTCACGAAAGCGCTTGGAATTTCTCTATTCTTTCAGAGTGGTTGTTTTGCATATATATATATATATATATATATATAAACTTAATTTTAGAAATGCCCTTAATATGGTGAAGAGAGATGTGATCTTGCCGGCTGCTCGGGATCGGTTCCCCAGTCTTTTTCCCTTCATTTCAGCTGGCTACAGCAAACCCTCAATTCTTTTGTTTGGCGAACATGAAATTCCCTCATCAGTGGGTGTTCAGCCAACGCAGCGAGCTCAACATCTGGTACCTGGATGGTGGCACTCTGGTAGGTACTGAAGAATCCCTGTTAGAGGACCTGCAACTGGTGAAAACACAGGGAGAAGCCTTGGGACTCATCCTCAATCCCTCCAAGTGTAAAATCGTCACAACGAACCAGGAAATAATCAATACTGTGCGAGCAATCCTCCCGGAAATTTCTACTACCACTCCATCCAACAGTACCCTTTTGGGAACAGCGCTGGGTCACCAGGCCATCGACACTGTCCTCAAGGACAAATTGAATGGCCTGAAGAGAATGGAGGAGAGAATAAGTGATCCTGATGCCCATGATGCCCTGTATCTCCTCACAAGGTGTCTTACTATGCCAAGACTCGCTTTCTGAGGTGCGCACCCTATTTTGACAACCCAGCACTCGACGAATACGACGCACACCTGAGATCAACCTTTAAGAAGGCACTGAATCTCTCACTAGAGGATCGGAATTGGGATCAGGCAACCCTCCCAGTGCGACTGGGAGGTATAGGGGTGCGCAAAGCAACGCAGGTAGCTTTAACCTGCATTTCTGTCTTTGTGTTTGGCTTCCAGTGGATCAGTCAAGAAGATTTTCCCCAAACGCTTGAGAGATGCAGTAAGAGCTCAAGACCCCAGGTTCACTGCAGCAGCCATGCAGTGGGACACCCTTGCAGACTCCTCTAGTAGAGCAGCTGCTCCCAAAGAGCACAGTCCCACTGGGACAAACCGATCATGGAAAAAATCGCCAACATAATGCTCACCAACACTTCAGGAAAGGACAAAGCTAGTCTCCTAGCGGTGAGGCACCACACTCAGAAGATTTCCTTATAGCTGTTCCCAGTTCCTCCCTGGGCACTCGACTCGACCCACAGGCCATTCGAATTGGTGTTGCTCTTCGCCTAGCCGCCCCCATCCTCACCAAACATCGGTGTATTTGCGGCAAGGCGACGTTGATCAATTCGGACCTCATGGTCTCGTGTGTCACACATCAGAAAGGAAGTATGCCAGACATGAAAAGGTCAACATCATAAAGAGAAGCCTCGCCACAGCCCGTTGCCCAGCTCAACGGGAACCCCAAGTGCAGATGTCTGACTTAAGTCAAAAGCGTCCTGATGGAGCCACTATGCTACCCTGGAAGGATGGAAAGCAGATTGCCTGGGACTACAACTGTGCTGCCACATTGGCAGACACCTACTTGCCATACTCCGTAGCTGAAGAGAGTGGAGCTGCCAGCCACAGGGAGACCCAGAAGATCTGCAGATGTGAAGGCCTTTCCCCTTGCTATAACTTCATCCCAATAGGGTAGGAGACCCTTGGAGCATGGGGCAAGTGTGCTCTAAAGTTCCTCGAGGAGCTGGGTGAAAAACTCATCATAGAAACCAAGGACTACAGGGCGGCCAGCTTCCCTTTCAGAGACTCAGTGTTGCTATCCAGAGGGCAAAATGCCTACAGCATTCTGGGCACGCGGACCACCGCCGGGGAGCTGGACGAAGTATTTGAGATGTAGCTCTGAGTTGTTATCTGTGTTGTTTTACTCTTTATTGTATTTTGTCAATATATTTTATCAATGTATTTTGTCTTTAAATAAAATTTATATTAAATATAGAGGGGTGGTAAGAGAAAATTTTCAAAGCCTCAGGGAGAACCTTCAGTTTTCCTTGAAGCAAGTTTATTCTTTTCTCTGAGGATGAGGGTCCCCAGGATAGTTCTAGAGGTGGTACCATGCTTCACACCCATATAGCAGTGTTGGTATGAAAGTATAGTGGTGCCAACACTGCTATATGGGTGTGAAGCTTGGGTGGTAAATGCAGCAGCGAGGAGACGGTTGGAGGCAGTGGAGATGTCCTGTTTAAGGGCAATGTGTGGTGTAAATATTATGCAGAAAATTCGGAGTGTGGAAATTAGGAAAAGGTGTTGAGTTAATAAAAGTATTAGTCAGAGGGTTGAAGTAGGGTTGTTGAGGTGGTTTGGTCATTTAGAGAGAATGAATCAAAGTAGAATGACATGGAAAGCATACATGGTACTTGGGACCTGACGATCTGTTGAAGTGTGAGCAGGGTAATATTTAGTGAAGGGATTCAGGGAAACCGGTTATTTTCATATAGTCGGACTTGAGTGCTGGAAATGGGAAGTACAATGCCTGCACTCTAAAGGAGGGGTTTGGGATATTGGCAGTTTTGAGGGATATGTTGTGTATCTTTATATGTGTATGCTTCTAAACTGTTGTATTCTGAGCACCTCTGCAAAAACAGTGATTATGTGTGAGTGAGGTGAAAGTGTTGAATGATGAAAGTATTTTTTTGGGGGGGAATTTTCTTTTTTTTTTGGGTCACCCTGCCTCGGTGGGAGACGGCCGACTTGTTGAATATATATATATATATATATATATATATATATATATATATATATATATATATATATATATATATATATATATATATTATTAACACATCGGCCGTTTCCCACTAAGGCAGGGTGGCCCGAAATAGAAGAACTTTCACCATCATTCACTCCATCACTGTCTTACCAGAGATGCTCTTTCACTACAGTTATAAAACTGCAACAGTAACTCCCCTCCTTCAGAGTGCAGGCACTGTACTTCCCATCTCCTGGACTCAAGTCCGGCCTGCCGGTTTCTCTGAATCCCTTCATAAATATTTCCCTGCTCACACTCCAACAGCACGTCAAGTCATGTAAACCATTTGTCTCCATTCGCTATCTAACACGCTCACGCATGCTGGAAGTCCAAGCCTCTCACACACAAAACCTCCTTTACCCCCTCCTTCCAACCTTTCCTAGGCCGACCTCTACCCCGCTGTTGCGGCCCCCTGCCAAACTAGCCTGCCGGCCGGCAGTACCAAGGGTACGTCATCAAACCCAATGTGGGGACTGCTGAGCCGGCCTTAGAAGCAGTAATTACCAGAACACCTCACGGTACACATCTACTGGCAGTAAAGAGTACTCAGCCGACCATATATATATCTACTGGCTTGAGAAGAAGCGCTTACTGCAGCTCACTGAGTCTGATGGCCTCAGTTACTTGACGGCCGCATTCGGTGAGCTCGCAGCATGTTGTTCTGCGAACAGTATGTGTCAACTGGTCTTGAAGGCGGTAGATAGTACTAATCAGGCCATCTTACGGTGTACTTCTACTGGCCTTAGAGAGTATTTACAGGACAGGTGATGTCTGCGGACTCACCGCCTACGCTGGTCAACTGTGGGCCGAGTCATCTGATGCTGTTGGAGTGTGACACTGAACAGGGCTAGGACCGTAGTGTGACACTGAAGGAAGTATGATGGAGTGTAACACTGAGATATGCTATAGGACTGTAGTGGAACACTGAGAAAAGGGTGTCGTGTGACACTAAAGTTACGATTGTAGTGTACGCTGAATAGTGTCATGTGACTGGCTTTTGAGAAGAAAGAGGCTATGCGGGTGATAGTGTGACGCAGAGACAAGGGTGTCAAGTGACAGTCGAAAGTGTATGACGCAGAGAAAAGGGTGTCGTGTGACACGGAGAGCAAGAGTGTCGTGTGACAGAGAAAAGGGTGTCAAGTGACACGGTTGTGAAGGAGCGTCATTACACGGAGAAAAGGGTGTCAAGTGACAAGAGTGAGAATGAGCGTCACAACTCGGATAAGTGTTGTGTGACACGGAGCGTCATCAGGGTGTCGTGAGACACGGAGTTGAATATAATTTATTATTGTAAATATGTTACTTATAATTTATTATTTTAGCATAATATATATATATATATATATATATATATATATATATATATATATATATATATATATATATATATATATATATATATATATATATGACACAGTAGTGTCTGAGATAGTTGTACCTTGTGTGTAGGGTCAGGAATTATTTATTTTAAGATGCTAATAATTTATTATTGTAACATGTATGTGTTAAAATACCTCTAGACCAAAGATTGTTTTTTATATAATATTAAAGATTGTTATTTTTATATGTAATTAAAAGATAATATTTTAAGTGTATGTATCTATCCCGTACTCTTTATTGCAAAATGAGTAATCCACTTTTTTTTTTTTTTTTTTTTTTTTTTTTTGTAATACCCGCCTTCCCTCTACTACAGATTTATACAACCGAAGATATTCTAATTTCTTCCATTCTATCTACATGTCCGAACCACCTCAGCAACCCCTCCTCAGCCCTCTGGATAATAGTTTTGGTAATCCCACACCTCCTCCTAATTTCTAAACTCCTCCAACATGACATCTCCATTGCCTCCAGCCTTCTCCTTGTTATAACGTTCACCACCCATGCTTCACACCCATAAAACTATACTATCATACATTCCCCCTCTGTTTCAATGGACAAAATTCTTTTTCTCCAGACCCCTCAGTGCACCACTACCCCTTTTCCTCTCGTCAGTTCTATGATTCACCTCATCTTTCATAGACCCATCTGCTGACACGTCCTCTCCTAAATATCTAAATACATTCACCTCCTCCATACTCTCTCCCTCCAGTATGATATTCAATCTTTCATTACCTTATTTTTATCCTCATCATACACTTTCATATATTAACTTTTAATTTTCTTTTACATACCCTACCAATCTCATCCATCAACCTTTGCAACTTCTCTTCAGAATCTCCTAAATGCAGTGTCATCAGCAAAGAGCAACAGTGACAACTCCCACTTTGTTAGATTCTTCATCTTTTAACTCCACACCTGTTGCCAACACCCGAGCATTCACTTCTCTTACAACCCCATCTATGAATATATTGAACTATGGGGGCATCACACATCCTTGTCTAAGGCCTACTTTTACTGGGAAATAATCTCCACTTGTACCTCCTCTAGACTGAGCCTCGCTATCCTTGTAAAAGCTTTTCTCCGCTTTCAATACGCTACCCCTTGTTCCATACATTTACATCTGCCACATTGTCCCTCTATCCACCCTGTCATACCCCTTTTCCAAATGCATAAATGACACAAAAACCTCTTTACCTTTATCTAAATACTGTTCACCTATGTGTTTCACTGTAAACACTTCGTCTACGCACCTCCTACCCTTCTCAAAGCCTCCCTGTTCATCTGCTATCCTACTCTCCGTCTTACTCTTAATTCTTTCAATAATAACTCTACCATACACTTTACCAGGTATACTCAACGGACTTATTCCCCTATAATTTTTTTTCAATCTCTTTTGTCACCTTTGCCTTTATACAAAGGAACTATGCATGCTCTCTGCCAATCCCTAGGTACCTTACCCTCTCACACACACACACACACGTGTATGTATGTATGTGTGTGTATAATATATATATATATATATATATATATATATATATATATATATATATATATATATATATATATATATATATATATATATAATATGCTTTGAGAATATAGTAAACAGGTGATATTACAGTATGCAAAATTGATCACAGTGAAATAATAGTGAAGTTCAAAGTGCTTTCGTGATTTCTCTCGAATGTGTTTGTAATTTCATTATTTACTGGTATTTTGAATATACAAAATACCAGTAATGCAATAATCGTGTTCAAGTGATAAAAGATGCAAAATAACCACAGTGGGAGTTGAATGATAGCTCTGTCATTCAACTCCCCCTGTGGTTATTTTGCACATATAAATAAATGTGTACACACACACACACACACACACACACACAAAATGCAACAAAATGCAAGGAGGCTGAGGAGAGGTTTGTACCCAAGGGTAACAGGATTAATGAAAAAGCCAGGATGAGCCCATGGTTTACCCAAAGGTGCAGGGAGGCAAAAACCAAGTGTGCTAGGGAATGGAAGAAATATAGAAGGCAAAGGACCCAGGAGAATAAGGAGAACAGTCGTAGAGCCAGAAACGAATATGCACAGATAAGAAGGGAGGCCCAAAGACAATATGAAAATGACATAGCAGCGAAAGCCAAATCTGACCCGAAACTGTTGTACAGCCACATCAGGAGGAAAACAACAGTCAAGGACCAGGTAATCAGGCTAAGGAAGGAAGGAGGAGAGACAACAAGAAATGACCGTGAAGTATGTGAAGAACTCAACAAGAGATTCAAAGAAGTGTTCACAGAGGAGACAGAAGGGACTCCAGAAAGACGGAGAGGTGGGGCACACCACCAAGTGCTGGACACAGTGCACACAACCGAGGAAGAAGTGAAGAGGCTTCTGAGTGAGCTAGATACCTCAAAGGCAATGGGGCCAGATAACATCTCCCCATGGGTATTGAGAGAGGGAGCAGAGGCGCTATGTGTACCCCTAACAACAATATTCAATACATCTATCGAAACAGGGAGATTGCCTGAGGCATGGAAGACAGCAAATGTAGTCCCAATCTTTAAAAAAGGAGACAGACATGAAGCATTAAACTACAGACCAGTGTCACTGACATGTATAGTATGCAAAATCATGGAGAAGATTATCAGGAGAAGAGTGGTGGAATACCTAGAAAGGAATGATCTCATCAACAGCAGCCAACATGGTTTCAGGGACGGGAAATCCTGTGTCACAAACCTACTGGAGTTCTATGACATGCAGTAAGACAAGAGAGAGAGGGGTGGGTGGATTGCATTTTCTTGGACTGCAAGAAGGCGTTTGACACAGTTCCACACAAGAGATTGGTGCAAAAACTGGAGGACCAAGCAGGGATAACAGGGATGGCACTACAATGGATCAGGCAATACTTGTCAGGAAGACAGCAGCGAGTCATGGTACGTGGCGAGGTGTCAGAGTGGGCACCTGTGACCAGCGGGGTCCCGCAGGGGTCAGTCCTAGGACCAGTGCTGTTTCTGGTATTTGTGAACGACATGACGGAAGGAATAGACTCTGAGGTGTCCCTGTTTGCAGATGACGTGAAGTTGATGAGAAGAATTCACTCGATCGAAGACCAGGCAGAACTACAAAGGGATCTGGACAGGCTGCAGACCTGGTCCAGCAATTGGCTCCTGGAGTTCAATCCCACCAAGTGAAAAGTCATGAAGATTGGGGAAGGGCAAAGAAGGCCGCAGACGGAGTACAGTCTAGGGGGTCAGAGACTACAAACCTCACTCAAGGAAAAAGATCTTGGGGTGAGTATAACACCAGGCACATCTCCTGAAGCGCACATCAACCAAATAACTGCTGCAGCATATGGGCGCCTAGCAAACCTCAGAACAGCATTCCGACATCTTAATAAGGAATCATTCAGGACCCTGTACACCGTGTATGTTAGGCCCATATTGGAGTATGCGGCACCAGTTTGGAACCCACACCTAGCCAAGCACGTGAAGAAACTAGAGACACAGAGGAGACAGAAGGGACTCCAGAAAGACGGAGAGGTGGGGCACACCACCAAGTGCTGGACACTGCACACAACCGAGGAAGAAGTGAAGAGGCTTCTGAGTGAGCTAGATACCTCAAAGGCAATGGGGCCAGATAACATCTCCCCATGGGTATTGAGAGAGGGAGCAGAGGCGCTATGTGTACCCCTAACAACAATATTCAATACATCTATCGAAACAGGGAGATTGCCTGAGGCATGGAAGACAGCAAATGTAGTCCCAATCTTTAAAAAAGGAGACAGACATGAAGCATTAAACTACAGACCAGTGTCACTGACATGTATAGTATGCAAAATCATGGAGAAGATTATCAGGAGAAGAGTGGTGGAACACCTAGAAAGGAACGATCTCATCAACAGCAGCCAACATGGTTTCAGGGACGGGAAATCCTGTGTCACAAACCTACTGGAGTTCTATGACATGGTGACAGCAGTAAGACAAGAGAGAGAGGGGTGGGTGGATTGCATTTTCTTGGACTACAAGAAGGCGTTTGACACAGTTCCACACAAGAGATTGGTGCAAAAACTGGAGGACCAAGCAGGGATAACAGGGAAGGCACTACAATGGATCAGGGAATACTTGTCAGGAAGACAGCAGCGAGTCATGGTACGTGGCGAGGTGTCAGAGTGGGCACCTGTGACCAGCGGGGTCCCGCAGGGGTCAGTCCTAGGACCAGTGCTGTTTCTGGTATTTGTGAACGACATGACGAAAGGAATAGACTCTGAGGTGTCCCTGTTTGCAGATGACGTGAAATTGATGAGAAGAATTCACTCGATCGAAGACCAGGCAGAACCACAAAGGGATCTGGACAGGCTGCAGACCTGGTCCAGCAATTGGCTCCTGGAGTTCAATCCCACCAAGTGCAAAGTCATGAAGATTGGGGAAGGGCAAAGAAGGCCGCAGACGGAGTACAGTCTAGGGGGTCAGAGACTACAAACCTCACTCAAGGAAAAAGATCTTGGGGTGAGTATAACACCAGGCACATCTCCTGTAGCGCACATCAACCAAATAACTGCTGCAGCATATGGGCGCCTAGCAAACCTCAGAACAGCATTCCGACATCTTAATAAGGAATCATTCAGGACCCTGTACACCGTGTACGTTAGGCCCATATTGGAGTATGCGGCACCAGTTTGGAACCCACACCTAGCCAAGCACGTGAAGAAACTAGAGAAAGTGCAAAGGTTTGCAACAAGACTAGTCCCAGAGCTAAGAGGTATGTCCTACGAGGAGAGGTTAAGGGAAATCAACCTGACGACACTGCAGGACAGGAGAGATAGGGGGGACATGATAACGACATACAAAATACTGAGAGGAATTGACAAGGTGGACAAAGACAGGATGTTCCAGAGATTGGACACAGTAACAAGGGGACACAGTTGGAAGCTGAAGACACAGATGAATCACAGGGATGTTAGGAAGTATTTCTTCAGCCACAGAGTAGTCAGTAAGTGGAATAGTTTGGGAAGCGATGTAGTGGAGGCAGGATCCATACATAGCTTTAAGCAGAGGTATGATAAAGCTCACGGCTCAGGGAGAGTGACCTAGTAGCGATCAGTGAAGAGGCGGGGCCAGGAGCTTGGACTCGACCCCCGCAACCTCAACTAGGTGAGTTCAACTAGGTGAGTACACACACACAGTGTCCGTCTAAGTTAGCTTAAGTCTTTATTAGCCCAGGAAAATAGGGCTGTTCATAGATTTTCCCAACCCAATCAGCATCATTCTAGCACACGAAGAACACTGCATACTATGCTGGATGCTGCTGGTTCCTGATGGTCAGTTTCTGAACTTCCCTTCGCTAAAGATAGGATGTGGATCAAGTAGGATGCTGGTGGTTGGAAACCCCACCCAGTCTCAATACCTGTCGAGATCTACATTCTGAAAATTGTAGAAAAATGATGTAGAGGACAGTGCTAATGTTGGTGAACCTCAGTTATGTGGTTCCTTTCATTCCTCGACGTTATGTCTAACAAAAGATATTCTTCCCACTAAAACACTGAGGAAATGTTACTCCAATACCATTTCAATAAGAATGAAATTACTGTGCATTGGTACAAATCTGCAATGGCCATGTCGAAATGTTTCTAGTGGCATGCAATATTTCAAGCCGTTATCTAACCTACAATTTACCACTCTTCTCGGTTATTAAAAGGAAAACTGAGAGAGTGGATTTTTTATGAATGTTTTTACTCGTGGTTCAGCTTTAGTAAAAAAAGTTAATTGTTCCTTTCGGTCCCATTCGTAAATATATTTGCTTGAAGCTCTGATGTTCGTAAACAAGCGCCTGTATGCAGACTCCGTGGACGTAGATCATATATTATTATTTTTATTATTATTGGTGTTGTTAATGAAGAAGTAAACCCATATGGTGTTCCGCAGCTCGATCACTAGCGCACTCAGCTCACACACTGAGGTCCGGAGTTCGAATCTCCGGTACGGCTGAAAAACATTGGGACGTGTTTCCATAAGACACCTGCTGTCCCTGTTCACCCATCAGTATAAAATGGATACCTGGGCGATAGCCGACTGGTGTGGGTCGCATCCTGGGACAAAACTGACCTAATTTGCCCGAAATGCTCTGCATAACAAGGGACTTTCTATATAGTAGTATGTCACTGACGTCAGCTAGGACTGTATACCTTGTGCACGTACTTGTAGAAATAAAGATATATGGACCATATAGTGCTTGGGAATGAGAGGTAATCAGACTTGATCCAAGGATATTTCGCTTAAAATCTTTATCTACTTACCGGTCTCTTGTCTCTCACCTTCCCCTCATTCACTCGTGTCCTGAGAGAGATACTTGCCACCACAGTGCTGGAACCACTGACTTGGTCATCTCGTAAAAAATATTCGTGTCAGATGATTCTTCCTGATGAATCAACACAATGTTATGTTAGTTTTTTGACGTGGTGTTCAACGTTTCTTTCTTAACTCTTCTTAATTTTCCTAAAATGCTGCTTTACAACTGGTTAGGTTAGGCTGAATTAAGTTAGATTCTATAAACTTTAAAAGGCATTTATTTAACAACAAATAAGAAAATTACAAACCCGGCCTAGATAGGCCTGGCAACGAGGTGACAGAGATAAAATAGGGCACGTTGAATTCCCAACATTTATCTCTCTTATTCGATGATGGTCTGGCTAAATTAACTAACAACATTTGTAAGGTCACAATTTCCCAGCTATTAATTTGAGTTGCATCACACAAGCAGCCACATGATTGACAGACAACCTGCTCTCAGATATTAAAAAGTTATAGCCGTAAATGTTGCATCTTTCATGCAGTATAAAAAGTACGAGAAGCCGACCTGACTACGATAAAAAAAAGTTTCTCTATTCAACTAAGACATAAGCGCATCAGTCATCCAGGAACATGTAACATGCGATCGAGGACTATAAAGAGGGAATTATACATCCATGTGAACAATTACGTCTCACATTAAATAAAAAACCTTGACAAGGAAGACGTAAGTTGATCACCAGCACGCCACGCCAGCCTCAAGCAACATGAACCTTATCTGGCTGAGTTCCTTCACTATGTCGCTAAACTGAAGCCACGTGCGTGGACAGTGACGTATCTACTCTCTAATGCAGTGCTTCAAGATCTTTTCGAGTACGAAGCCTATTGTTTTAACCTTCGTGAACACCATAGGTTCGGTGGATATACATACTGATGGATAATAGGGTAACTTAAGTACTGGCTGAAAGACCAATACTTCCTGTCAGTCAACGCAGGAATAATTCAGTGGCTACATAAAGGTCCCCGACTAACAAGTTTAGGACCAATAGTCTAATAATGAATTACAATAAGTCTGCCTTCGTATCTTTCCCGACCATGCTCCTAACCTCGACCCATGCCCATCCATGTCTCTAACAGAACTGTACTGTCTATCCCTCTTCTCGCTCCAGTGTTTGCTGCTATAAATAAATACTTCATGCGAAATTTTAAATTCTTTGGGCCATTTACTGTACATCGTAGTGGAGGCTCGATCCGCCTCCCATTAATCCGAAGTCAGACACCATAAAAAAACAAAATGGCACAATACCGTGACTGGAACAATACACAAATAACCCGCACATAGGAGAGAGAAGCTTACGACGACGTTTCGGTCCGACTTGGGCTATTTACAAAGTCACACTATATATTGGTACTCACCTAATAACCTTTCCTTGCACTATAGTAGAACCCTTCCACCTATCACAACTGTCCTAAAGCCCTGCTAATCACTACTCTTCACAGTTAACCCATATATTAAATATAAAATGAGACAACTTCTCGGTCCGTCAAGGATCTTTCTCAAGTCACAGCTTGATGCAGGTTCAGGACAGACTAAATATTCTTGTTTTTCTTCAGTTTATGTGTACGTTATTATAAAGCGTTGTAGCCACGGTATTATTGTCATGTGGGTTCGAATGAATGATCGGAGTAGAATTAATACTTCGTCTGGTGTTCAACAGTTGGAAAGTATACATGACAAGTATACATGTTACTAACATTGAGACTTACGTTTACCCAGTGTTGTCTTAGTAGCAAGAGCATTCTAATAAGCATGCAGAAGTGCGCCTAGGGAATAGGAGGCAATAGGAGGATTGAATTTATCTTCCCTCTCCAAAGAGAGTGAAGATAAATTCAATTCCTTGGATCAAGAGTTCATCACCAGCATGAAGGCATCTACCCCTCCCTTGAAGGGACACGAGTATGTAGAGTCGCTAATTTAGTATCAACAGCTACAGTCTATCGCCAGCCACAACCTGCTGAGATCCAACTATTTTTTTTTTTGGTGCGTATTACCATCAACATTAACATAAAACATCAGTTAATAAAAGAAACTTGAGGGGAAAAAATGTATGTAAATATGATTTTCTTAAAACGTAATTCCCTGTCTTAACTAACATTTTATAATAAAAAAAAACTACATTCGCTGCCAAAATCTCGTTGACGATACAAAAGAAAAAAAAATTCCTGATGAGATTGGATTATAACTAATTTCTTTCATAATCTTTTTATCTTCGTCAATCTGACTTTGAGGCTTTCATTGTCCACCAGCCTGATTTGCATACGCCCAATCTATATTCTAAGCCTTTCAGTAAACTTGTCTTGTTACTGCGTAAGTCAATTATCCCAGCACGAGCTGAAAGATAACTCCTCAATTTTGGTGTAAAACATACATAAAGAGAGCAAGAATATAGTTTCATGACGATATAGGCTTCCAGTACAAGAATATAGTTTCATAATGATATAGGCTTCCAGTACAAGAATATAGTTTCATAATGATATAGGAATTTCATAATATCGTGAAGGTCACAAAATATATAAGACTACAAATAACAAAAAGGTTCACTACTTTGACTGGAACAATACAGGAATAACCCGCACATAAGGGAGGGGAGCTTACGACGACGTTTCGGTTACGGGCTATCAATTAAAAAAAATCTTCTAAGTTTGATGTAAATAAATAAATAAATAAATACACTCAGATTTTACTTTCTAAGACTGTATCCAACTGTTATATCATGGGTCAACTGTTGGTTTATTCTATATAGAGAATCACTGTCAACAGTAAGAGCTGTAATGTTTCATCGGGTCATTTCAAGGGGTGGACCGGTAAGCCAACTGAAGGCCTCGGTCAGACGACCAAAAGCTCCAGCTGAGGGTCATCATGTGACTAAAACCCGAGTCAAGAAACACACGTCCTGTTTCCTAACGAACCTTACCTAACCTACTACTCCAATACCCCTAATATTAAACAGGCATCTATATATTATTCGATAATTGAGTATGAAGTCTTGGGAATGAATGATCGTATACTTTAGATAGGATATAGCTTTTAAACACACAGTGAAAGATGCAAAATCCACTATGAAAGCAAAGGACTCTGTACATTTCATTAAAGTGTTTTCATACTTTAAGAATTATCCTCATAGCGTGATTATGAAGATAATCTCCAAACAATGGAAGACAGAAACCACAGATACCTAGTGGCTGTAGCTTTATCAGAAAACCGTGACATCATATTCTGCTCCAGGCAACGAAAAAAAAAAAATGCTTGTACTGTTCTCAAGTCTAGACTTTCAGACTCGTGCAACACGACTGATCCTGGAGTCAGCTAGTGACTGGTGACAAACAGTTCAGAGATTCAACAAAATGTCGACCTGAAAACGGCCGTTTCTGACACGATGTGGTACGTCATATTATGTTAATGGTCTAAAATTTATTAAAAATATATGAGAAAATTGTTACTTAAGCGTAATCTTGAGTGTAGTGAAAGTGATGAGTAATTGTTAGCCATCTCTCATCTCTCTCTCTCTCTCTCTCTCTCTCTCTCTCTCTCTCTCTCTCTAACTCACTTTCTCTCTCTCTCTCTCTCTCTCCCTCCCCTGATACAGGGAATAAATTTCCCCTTCCTCCTTAAAACGCTAAATATACACACAGTAACATACTCAGCGTATAACTAACATGTTAAATATTCAGCGGAATGAGCATTTTCTCGCATATTAACATAGAAAATCCACTTCCTTCACGTGAGGAGCATATTCAGACAGGACTTTTGATCCCAATTCCAGTCTAATATCACAACGACGGAGGGACTGGTATGGTGAAGAGAGGTCAAATATTTGAGTCCAGACAGTTGCAGATTATGGCTTTAGTAAGATGTTTGCTAATACCTTAGGCCGCGTGCTGTAATACCTGGGGGTAAACATGGACTGGAGCAAGCGTGTGTGATGCACAGACTTGTGTAGTTTTTGCTTACATCGCCCTGGCCGGCAGGCGTATACACAAGTGCACACATACGCACACTTACTCTCACTCTCGCCCACATATTCACCCGTCCATCCATTCGCACACATGCGCGCGCGCACACATGACAAAGCTCAGGGAGCAGAGAGAGAGAGGTCCTAGTGGCGATCAGTGAAGAGGAGGGGTCAGGAGCTGAGTCTCGACCCCTGCAACCGCAGTTAGGTGAGTACAATGATGCGAGTACACACACACACACACACACACACACACACACACACACACACACACACACACACACACACACACAGTTAGTTCCAGGTTAGTTAGTTCACAGGTTAGTTCCAGAGCTAAGGGGAATGTCCTATGAAGAAAGATTAAGGGAAATCGGCCTGACGACACTGGAGGACAGGAGGGTCAGGGGAGACATGATAACGACATATAAAATACTGCGTGGAATAGACAAGGTGGACAAGGACAGGATGTTCCAGGGAGGGGACACAGAAACAAGAGGCCACAATTGGAAGTTGAAGACACAAATGAGTCAGAGAGATAGTAGGAAGTATTTCTTGAGTCATAGAGTTGTAAGGCAGTGGAATAGCCTAGAAAATGACGTAGTGGAGGCAGGAACCATACACAGTTTTAAGACGAGGTTTGATAAAGCTCATGGAGCGGGGAGAGAGAGGGCATAGTAGCAACCGGTGAAGAGGCGGGGCCAGGAGCTAGGACTCGACCCCTGCAACCACAAATAGGTGAGTACAAATAGGTGAGTACAGTCACAAGGATGTTAGAAAGTATTTCTTCACTCACTGAGTTGTCAGGAAGTGGAAGAAGCTGGAGAGTCGTGTAGTGGAGGTAGGATCTATGCATAGCTTTATGAAGAGGTACAATAAAGCTCTTGGAGCAGGAAGAGAGTGGATCTAGTAACGACCAGTGAAGAGGCAGGGCCATACAACCACAAACAGGTGATTATAACTAGGTGAGTACACATACAATGGAAAACGAGTACGATCTATGATCTGGTGCTCAACTCACAGTATCACGTATACGTAAATCTACTATGTATATACACATTAACAGATTAAGTTATCCAGAGAGAGCCCTTGGCACATATTTCATCTTCCTCAGTGATCCTGGCTCCTCTTTACTGGTCATTACAGAGCTCCGGGGCTCCTTGCTAAGTACTTCTCTGGCACTAAACTTTCACTGCATCTCCAATACTGTTTTTAATCCTAAGTCGCTTGTCGTAGTTTAGAAAATACAGTAAAACTATTGAAGAAAGTTTTAGTTCGATAGTGCTGTTTTTTAATAAAAAAAATCTAGAATATATTGCGTCACGTTTGAAAACTTGAAAGGTGAAATTTATAATTAAGTCGTGGCAATATTAATGTGTTAGGAAAAATTCAATTGATCTTTTTCGATATGTTAATGTATCATGTGTTGCCACCTAAGGAAAGTGCATTTTAGACTTTTTTCCCTTAATTCTCCTGTTTCCCACTGCACTTGGGTGACCCAAAGAAGAAAACACTTTCACTGTCACTCATGCAATAGCTGCTCAACCAGAAGTATGAATACATGACATTTTTAATGACCCTCCCACCATCTTCATCCCCAGTCATTCTTCTGTGTGCAGGTACGATAAATCCTGCATCCAGAACTCAAGTTCAACTAGCCTCTCTCCCTGAATTAGTTTGTAGTTATTATTTTCACTGGTAAGCGATAACTCTCGCTAAATTCATACAGCGCCTGATATTGAGAGGTATTGTAAACAGACTTTATCCAGGGAAGAAAAGGGCAATTCCACTTTCTTGGATTGAGAATGATTCATTAGCCTCAAGACATTCCTTGATTGTAATTCCATTATAAGTTCTGTCTTGCTCACGCACCACCAACATGTAAGATCTTAAAAACTACCAGTCTTCCATACACTCTAATTTAAAATTCTAACATAGGTCTGCTGAGTGCCAAGACCACCTCTCGAAACCTTCTTCAACCACTTCCTCTCTAATTCCTCCTGGGGTTTCCCCTTAACCTGTTTCCATCAGACCTGGAGTTTGTAACTATATTTAATTTCATTAAGTAGTTTTACTCTATGAAAGAATTCGTGATGCTTGATTCAATTACCATTTATTTAAATGAAGTTGGAACGGAAACCTTTCGTATCATTATGTAAACGATGCTCCCAAAATTTAGAATATTATACATAGGGATCATAAGACACGCGCTAGACAAGGGAGAAAATCTTAAAGATATATAGGCATATTAGTATGCATATCAAATATGTAAGGGAGCCATCTGGTTGCTTGACAGAGATGTATAGTCTTCGTGGGCCGTTCTGAGCAGTTCAGTCGTTACTATACTTTACATAATTTATATGAAAGCTGTATACTTACGTGGAAACAGTTTTAAAATGACTTGGGAGTTGCGTCTATGTTGTTGATAACGTGGGTCAGTGTTTATTTTTTGGGCAACCAAGATGTCGTAATACATTATAAGCCTTAGTCTACTCGTGTCATCCATCCCTGATGACTTAATAGTGGGTTACGCTGTTCTAACTTCCTGGAGCTTGGTCAACTTAAACACATATCTTACATTTTGACTTGACATTGAGAAGTGTTCTATATCAAAAAGTTTTTTTCTTTATTGTGAAGAACAAATCTGTGAGGAGTTTGTTTCTCAAATATAATCAAATTACCAAGAAAAGCTCCTGTGCTTCCTCGATGTTGCTGCACATTATGTTGAAGATATTACATGCCTCTGGAGGTGGGTATTGTCCATGGCAGTGATCAGTGTATCATTGGAAGTAGGGTTAGTTTTTGTAAGGGCTCTTGGCCTTATTGGATAAAGAGAGGATTCAGAAAGAAAATTATTCGATAAAATTAATTGTTATTTATATGGAAAGACGAGGGTTTTGACTTCCTGAGCGTGATCGTGGGACTTGAAATACCACTGTTAGAGGCGAGAGTTTCTGAAGAACTCTATGGCTTCCCGGAGGTGTGAGGACCAAAACACCGCATTCGCTTTCTTTACTACACTGTTCCTTATCTTACTAAAAATAAGAGATTCTTATACGTGTGATCTTGATGCTAGAAAAGAACTCTCTTTTTGATGCTGGTGAAGGGCTCTTCATGAAAGGAATTGGAGCTAATCTCCCTATCCTCGAGTCAAATCTGATTACCATCCATCTTCAGGTTCTTCAGCAGTGTGCCGCAGTCCTACACTACGTAATAATTACATAGTTGGAACAAAAAAGCTAAATATGCGTCCACATTACTTTCCATCACATATAATGGGTTTCTTACATCATGAAATCTGTCAGCCTGAGCTGGTAGACTCCAGAAGGGCAACGAGTATATCATCTCGTATTCCAGTATGGATATGGCAGCTACTGGAGCTTCAGAGGTTTCAAGACAGGTAAGATTCTTACGGATTTAGAGCTCCCTCATGAATGCAATAATAAAAATTCTGATTAAATGGGAGTGTGCGTAATTACTGGAAGGGCTTGTTAATTTTCTAGAATGGGGATGGATCATTAAAGAGAAAGAAATAGGTCTCCTCTCTCGTTTCTCTCAGTGAGTGGATGTATTTCTAGGAAGGAGGCTTCTAGCTCCCTGGAATTATGCAAGTTTCCTAGGATAGAAGAAATAAAAAGATTCCTCAGATCCTCTTAGAGTGGGTGTGAGTGCAGATTTCTCTTTTTTACTCCTAGCTTCTTCGAAGTGGGTGAGGTCGTGAAAGAAGAGAGGTGTTTCAACGCCCTGGAACTAGATATAAACCCGGGGAGAAGCTGGCAAGTCGCGGCATCATCTCTCCCCTGCCACGATATAGAGTTTCCACAATATCGAGCACGAGACGCAGGGTCTTCAGAGCGCACGCGCCATTTAGCCTGAAAGCGTTCGTTGCGGCCAGTCCATGAACGCCTTATGAATACATTTTTGAATAATTTATACGTCTCATGCCAGGGACTGAATATACGGCCCCGCCTTGGTCAGCCCAGGAGAGAGGCGATAGCAGGTTTTGGCGACAGTGGTACAGAATAGTGAGAGTTAGGAACAGAAAGGGAGGGTCACTTAAAGAGGGAGGACGAGAGCATGGACAGAAGATAGGGAGGATAAGGAGGGATCGCTATGGTCCTCAAGAGGCGAAGGTGGTGGAGGGTAGTTAGGGATAGGGATGATCATTGCCTAGCCTGGACAGGCCTGGGACGATACATAAAGGTGCCGACACTGGTGCAGGATAGTCAGGGATTGGGAAACGAAGATGGATATAGACGGACAGTAAATGGGAAGCATCTATGGGATGTGTTGTAGACAAATACGCCGCATGACTAGCTCTGATGTTGTCTGGCCAGGCAAAGCAAAGGATAGAAAGGGTGAAGGGAAATGCTTGCAGTGTGTGCTTGATACTGAGGCGGAAAATGTTCAGGAAGAGTGGAAGAGAAATAGTGTGGAAGAGTGAGTGGGAAGATAAAGTTATGTAAAAGGTCGAAGACTGTAAATATATCATGGTCAGGGAGCTAAGGAGGGAGAAGGTAGTGATAAAAAAAAAAAGCGTTGGTTTCATTACAGCTGAGTAGTTCAGAAAAAGTGAGAATAAACACAAAAAAAATGAAAAAATAATGATGATAATGATGGAAATTTTGTATATTAAGTGAAGTATTGGAGTTAAAGTTAATACGACATCTTTAAGGTGAGAAAATGTTGTGAAGTTATTGTAATGGTAGATTATGCTTATTAGTATGTGGAGCCCCGTAAAGGTCAGACAGCTGTGCCTTGGGAATGAAACCTATTTGATTTCATCCAAGAAAAATACTGGCAGCTCTAACTCCTTGAATCAAGAGAACCATTCAACAGAATCAAGGCAAAACACCTGAAGGAAATACCGAGTATAGTGTAATGATATTAAAAAGGGTGAAAATATACAGGGTCTAATCATGTGCAAATCGTGAAATTAAAATATACATGGAAAATATCACACCTAGAGAACGATGTCAAAAAATGAAAGACGTCAACAGTAGAGACAAAGTAAACACATTTTAAAATATATCTTGGATTCATAATAATATTATACCATTATATTCATTGAGAAGTGTTAAACTCCTATTAATATAGCAGAAATGTGGATAAATTGTCTTTTCAAAAGAAAGAGTGAAATTTCGCGCAGTTTGAGAACATACCTGAAATAATTTTTGTACACTGGTCACACAGCGTTTGAGGAATGGAAGTTAATTAGGTATGATCTAAGGAAAGGGATTAAGGTACCTCCCTCCCATTTAGGAATTTAGGAATATAATGATGTAGCACTACAGTAACACGCTGTAGTGGAGAACACATCAATGTAGCTCACATGTAGAGAACACACTGTAGGTTTTATCGTCGGCAGAAAATACATGAAAAAAGGAGTATATGTACAGGTACAAGGGAAAATGAGGTGCAGTACCAGAAGGAGTACCTCGAACTGTCATGCAGACTCCCAGGCGCAGTGATAACATATAAGTATAGAGGAAGTTAAAGGTTTTTCCTAACACGAAGCTTCCCTGATTTTGTGAAATGGTGTTAGAAGCACTGATAAGGACGGATTCTCTGCCTATTCTGTCTCCAGCTCTTCTTAAATAACGAAGGTGGCGAGTGCCACATTCGTTCTGGTGTTCTTTGATCCATGTGACAATGTCACGAGAAGCTTTCTCTAGGCATCGTGACACATCCACTGCAAGTAATGATGTAGATTCCTGTTTTTCCTGTTTCCCGGTGCCTGTGTTTGGCTCTTCTAGATTCTTGGTGGATGTGGACGTCATGGCTGATGACTGTGACGACTGTTGCTTCTGGTAAGCTTGCTGGTGAAGTTAGTGGGAACACTTCCGGTGGAAAAAAATAATCTACTGTATATGTTTCTATGATAGGGGTGTAGTCACAATTTTTATTTTTTTTCTGGACTTGTGTATGAAGACGGGAAGTGGAGCGTGAAGATATTTTTAATAGCACATTTTTCTCATAGAAACTCTGGTCTGCATACTCAATTATTGATGACATGAAGTGGATGAGGTCCAGGTGTATAAAAGGGTCCCGGCATGCCTTTGATTTTAGCAATGTATCCGATTTGTCAACAAATTATTTAAGACTAGATGTGTCGTTGTGTTTCCCTTCCGAGGTAGACTTGATGGAAAGTTCACCTGTGTGGAGAGTTCTCCTGAGAATGTGGAATCTTTTTGTTGTGATCAAGATGTCCTTGACAAACTACATCCAATCTTCATCTATATGGATGATATCCATGAGTCGTTCGGCAACCAGCTATTACACGAGGAGGTTGACCAAGATAGAGTGGTGAGCCGATATCTTGCTTGCAGTAAACATAATTAAAACTGAAACAGTTCAAGTAGACGCAAAAGTCTTGATATGGAATGTGACACAGTAATAATTAGACACTGACGCCATGATAATAAAACAATGACACTATGATACGTCAGCAACACCGTGACACCGTGAAAATAAGTCAGTGACACAGTGCCTCTGCTCCCAGGAGGTTAACAATGCCCTTATGCAGCACCTCGTAACGTGGGGCTGACAGTTTCCCCTGGTCGATCCCTTGCTAATGATAGAGTGTGTTAAAAGTCATGACTCAGGAACTTATATCATCTCACGCCATATTTATAAAAAATGAAAAATCCCAGAAGCCTGAACGCTCCGTTTACTAAGAAGAAAGAAGTGAGGGTCGGTGAAATCTCGGAGATTCTAAAATCTGTAGACATGACCCCATGCTTCACAATATACAGCAGATTATCCTTACTTATTCACATATAGAGTTTCCGAAGTGTTATTTATTTAACTGTTCAAGCCAGTTATTATGACTTTCACTCTTTGGGTTATTATAGTCATGGAAAAGTACAAGATTCGCTAGGATCACACAGCGCTAAGGGGAATATGAAACACTCGGATTTGATTCAGTAATGGAGTGAACAGATCCAGTTCAAGCCCAGTTATGTGGCCTGAGACTATAGGATATTAGAAGCAGCAAAAATGTGTTTTATATACATACATATAAACACTGTATACAAATATATATGCACATACTTTACCTTTGCATAAAAAAATGAAAAAATTGAGATTAGCAATGTAAGATATTTTGATTGCATGACATACAGGAACGTACACTTTATATGTGTAATGGAAATCCATTTATTTTGGAGGGTCTATGCTCAAATTTATAAGGTATTTCCAAAAGGGATTTTTTCCTTCCTCCTCGATTTCGCTAATATTCGGTGATCTGTACCTAGGGAAAAGTGATGCACCTACTGGCATGTACAGATGCCTTCTGATCAATTTCATATAGAACATTTCCGAATTCGGATTCTGTGCAAGAATTTGAAAATACGTCTTCTGATCTGCTTCCAACTGTCAACATTTGTATAACCTACATAAAGAGTGCTTTAAAGTGTACATTACCGTCTTATTTAACGAACTATTCTGCTATGTTATTCTTTTATTCTTTTAGCTCTGACGTACGATGATGAAATCCAAAACATGTTATGAACTAGAATTACCAAACGAATATTCCTGTTTTGGATTCTCAAGAAAAATATATTTCTGGCGTTAAGTATAATATATATATATATATATATATATATATATATATATATATATATATATATATATATATATATATATATATATATGTATTATTTTATTATTATCACACTGGCCGATTCCCACCAAGGCAGGGTGGCCCGAAAAAGAAAAACTTTCACCATCATTCACTCCATCACTGTCTTGCCAGAAGGGTGCTTTACACTACAGTTTTTAAACTGCAACATTAACACCCCTCCTTCAGAGTGCAGGCACTGTACTTCCCATCTCCAGGACTCAAGTCCGGCCTGCCGGTTTCCCTGAATCCCTTCATAAATGTTACTTTGCTCACACTCCAACAGCACGTCAAGTATTAAAAACCATTTGTCTCCATTCACTCCTATCAAACACGCTCACGCATGCCTGCTGGAAGTCCAAGCCCCTCGCACACAAAACCTCCTTTACCCCCTCCCTCCAACCTTTCCTAGGCCGACCCCTACCCCGCCTTCCTTCCACTACAGACTGATACACTCTTGAAGTTATTCTGTTTCGCTCCATTCTCTCCACATGTCCGAACCACCTCAACAACCCTTCCTCAGCCCTCTGGACAACAGTTTTGGTAATCCCGCACCTCCTCCTAACTTCCAAACTACGAATTCTCTGCATTATATTCACACCATACATTGCTCTCAGACATGACATCTCCACTGTCTCCAGCCTTCTCCTCGCTGCAACATTCATCACCCATGCTTCACACCCATATAAGAGCGTTGGTAAAACTATGCTCTCATACATTCCCCTCGTTGCCTCCAAGGACAAAGTTCTTTGTCTCCACAGACTCCTAAGTGCACCACTCACCCTTTTCCCCTCATCAATTCTATGATTCACCTCATCTTTCATAGACCCATCCGCTGACACGTCCACTCCCAAATATCTGAACACATTCACCTCCTCCATACTCTCTCCCTCCAATCTGATATCCAATCTTTCATCACCTAATCTTTTCATTATCCTCATAACCTTACTCTTTCCTGTATTCACTTTCAATTTTCTTCTTTTGCACACCCTACCAAATTCATCCACCAATCTCTGCAACTTCTCTTCAGAATCTCCCAAGAGCACAGTGTCATCAGCAAAGAGCAACTGTGACAACTCCCACTTTATGTGTGATTCTTTATCTTTTAACTCCACATATCGTGCCGAATATGTAAAACTGGTCAATTAGCAAGAACTCATTTAAAATTAAGTCCTTTCTAAAAAATTTTCTTGTACGTTTAAAGATATATTATTTTCATTAATGTTAATGTAAAAAATTTTAATTTTGCACTAAAAGAATCTTAGAAAACTTACCTAACCTTATCATAACAAGAGTAATTTATTTTAGCCTAACCCAACTAAATACATTTTAGATTTGTTTACAATAATTTAATACTAAACAAACACAGTGAAATATATTTTTTTCGTTATGTTAAGAATGATTTTGGCGAAATTATTCCATACACAAATTTTCACTTGTCGTATATAGCAAGATAAGCATTGCTATTTAAGCCAAGATCGCAAGTTCTGCCTATTCGGCACGACATATATATATATATATATATATATATATATATATATATATATATATATATATATATATATATATATATATATATATATATATATATATAACAGCACTGCGACTAGCCGAGGATTCGAACCCATGTCGTTTTAGCCCACCTCATGGTGAGCGAAAATCACATGACGCTCTAACCCACAGGACCATGCAATCCTACATGAATCACGCACCCAGCAGAGCTAGGTGTTTTACCGTGATCCGAAAACATACAGAGGTGTGGGTGCCTCTGAGGTAATTTTATTCTACTCCCCGCTTGGTGTACTAGCCTCCACGAGCAGTATAAATATTACTCAAACCACGATCGAGTTGTATTTGATCAATATAAGAACAAAAACAACTAGGAGTAGAATGAAATTAGCTCTGAGGCACCCACACCTCTGTATGTTTTCGGATCACGGTAAAACATCTAACTCTGCTGAGTGCGTGATTCTTGCTGGTCCTGTGGGTTAGAACTTCATGTGAATTTCCCTCACCATGAGGTGGACCAAAACGACATGAGTTCGAGTCCTCGGCTAGTCGCAGTGTTGTTATTGATTAAATACCTTTTGCCATACTGCTCCCTAGCCTGCCCTTATTCTTGGTTCCTTCCTTCTCTATCATCCATTATGCTTCGCCCGGCTCATCCTGCAGGAGTTTATATTGTCTGGTGGGGCCGTGTCTGGAGTTTTGCGGGTTTTTTTTTTCTCTGTTGAGCGTTCTGTCTTGTCTTCGTGCTTCCGCGCTCTTTACAAATGTGCTTCTGTGCGCTCGAGTACTCGCCTTCTGGAACTCGCCTATTTGTGGTTGTGGGGGTCGAGTCTCAGTTCGTTGCTCTGCCTCTTAGCTTCCCGCTTGCTTGGTTTACTCTCTTTAGATTCGGTGGCCCGACACATTTATTATTAGAACCATTTATGAATTTTGTCTCCTCTACTAACACAGTACCCTAACAAGTCCTCAGAGTTCATAGGCATATATCCGTGTGAAGGTTTAATTTTATATATGTGTATGTGTGTATTACTTACAGTCCTTCGGCACATATATGTCTTTACCTTCCATCTATGACCCACTCGTTTCTTATACCTCTTATTTCTAAAATTCTATCCCTGTCTGGTCTGCCAAAGACTCTGAGTATCTTCGTTGTTCGTTGTATTCACGTTTTACATACTTCCTCTTTCTTTTAAAGTCGTCAAGTTCATTTTCTTTAGTTTCTTCTGATAATTCAATTCCATTAGCCAGCATTGATGCAAATCTTGAGACCTTTTCCAGTTTTGTTACATGTCTGATCTGGTGGGGGTCCATGTTTGTGTCGCATTCTTGATAGGCCTGACATATGTCATGCAGAGTGTCTTAAAATATGCTTTACTGAAGTTTCTAAAGTCAGTTTTGAGATTAGTTATCCTCGCACATACTGTAGATGTCATGCGATTATAAGTACTTATGGAAATATGTAGGGTGTGAGAGTTTATTTCAAGATCCTTCTCTTTGAGCGATATTTTCAGTTTTTTGCTTCTCAAGCTGTATTCCGTGTCTGGTCGTCTCTCCATCCGCGATTTTCATGACCTTGCTGTTACTTGGATTGAACTCTAATGCCTTCTTTACCATCTCGATAGTTTTGCATCAGTGAAAAACAGTACACAAGTCAATTCTCTCTTGTAAGTCATTTATGTGTATTAAGAATAATAACATAGTACTGATCCTTTGGGAACCCAACTTTTCACTGAAACATCAGCCCTTACCATCCCCCTATTTCTTCTGTCCGCTAGGTATTTCTTGATCCACTGCAGAACTGAGAGGAGCAGTCAGGGATTCGAGGTAAATTTGTAAATCTCTGGTGGTGGTGGAAGGAGAGAAGAGCGTCACATGCTTTCCTATAGTTGAAGAATATTCAACAGACCCATCATTTTAGGCCCACTATACATGGTGATGTGAAAATTGTGGTATCCGTACATCCTCTTAACTGACCGTTTCGCAATTTTGACATCAACTTCATAAAGATTAGACCTCATCTCTGGGTCCCTGTTCACTGTTAGAATGAAGGCTACTTAACATCAACACAGTAGTTCACACGATGATGTATTGTAAGTGCTAGTATGTAACTTGATGTTAGTGGAAATACTGTGCTAGAAATCGTAACAGTTTTAGATTGATATGTATGTCTTATTTACATTTCAATTTTTATGATTTTATTTAATTTCAATTTGTTTTTGATATGAACCAACTGTTCCATGTTTGACCTGATGATAGAGCTTGACACCCCACAACGCGCGCGTGCGTGCGTGCGTGTGTGTGTGTGTGTGTGTGTGTGTGTGTGTGTGTGTGTGTGTGTGTGTGTACTCACCTAGTTGAGGTTGCAGGGGTCGATTCCAAGCTCCTGGCCCCACCTCTTCACTGGTCGCTACTAGGTCACTCTCCCTGAACCGTGAGCTTTATCATACCTCTGCTTAAAGCTATGTATGGATACTGCCTCCACTACATGGCTTCCCAAACTATTCCACATCCTGACTACTCTGTGGCTGAAGAAATACTTCCAAACATCCCTGTGATTCATCTGTGTCTTCAACTTCCAACTGTGTCCCCTTGTTACTGTGTCCAATCTCTGGAACATCTTGTCTTTGTCCACCTTGTCAATTCCTCTCAGTATTTTGTATTTCGTTATCATGTCCCCCCTATCTCTCCTGTCCTCCAGTTTCGTCAGGTTGATTTCCCTTAAACTCTCCTCGTAGGACATATCTCTTAGCTCTGAGACTAGTCTTGTTGCAAACCTTTGCACTTTCTCTAGTTTCTTTACGTGCTTGGCTAGGAGTGGGTTCCAAACTGGTGCCGCATACTCCAATATGGGCCTAACGTACACAGTGTACAGGGTCCTGTGTGTGTGTGTGTGTGTGTGTGTGTGTGTGTGTGTGTGTGTGTGTGTGTGTGTGTGTGTGTGTGTGTGTGTGGGGGTGTGTGTGTGTGTGTGTGTGTTGGTGTGTGTGTGTGTGTGTGTGTGAGTGTGTGTGTTGAGTGACTACATTTTCACTAAACCTACACAAGTTTACGTCATATCTTCTTAGGATCGTAAGCATATTTTAAGGAAAAGATATTAATAAACACAGCCATGAAACGAGACAATGCTTTTAACAGAAGGAATAATTCCCTCGAGAACAAAGAAGTTCATTTGTGAATCAATGTTGCGAAGGAAGTTATGGGTATTAACTCAGACGAACTTTACTCTGAGTGGAGGTGCATTTAAGTGAATATCTTCAGCATTTTACCCTAATTTGCTGTAGATCACCCTCCCTTTCTTTGGATCAAACCTTTTTACCTTCTATTTCCCAGATGTGTGATCCCTTACGGTAAGTACACAAGCAGAACTGAAAAAAAATAGAGTAAAGACGACTAAAACTTTTGAGATATGTAGAACTAGAAATTAATATACTAAAATAAAAATAGAGACTTGGGTTGAGATTCTTAAGGACAACCTTTATGCTATATAAACCAGTGATCCTCACAACGAATCTGACTGGATTTCCTACCTTATTTCTGCAACTTTGCAAGCTCCTGATGTGTTGATTGCAACACGAAATACTTAGAGCTATCATTTAACTCCTATATTTATATATATATATATATATATATATATATATATATATATATGTAGTGCCGAATATGTAAAACTGGTCAATTAGCAAGAACTCATTTAAAATTAAGTCCTTTCCAAAATTTTCTCTTATACGTTTAAAGATATATTTTTTTCATTAATGTTAATGTAAAAAATTTTAATTTTGCACCAAAAGAATCTTAGAAAACTTACCTAACCTTATTATAACAAGAACAATTTATTTTAGCCTAACCCAACTAAATATATTTTAGATTTGTTTACAATAATTTAATACTAAACAAACACAGTGAAATATATTTTTTTCGTTAGGTTCAGAATGATTTTGGCGAAATTATTGCATACACAAATTTTCACTTGTCCTATATGGCAAGATGAGCGTTGCTATTTAAGCCAAGATCGCAAGTTCTGCCTATTCGGCACGACATTATATATATATATATATATATATATATATATATATATATATATATATATATATATATATATATATATATATATATATATATATATATATATATGTAGGATGGGGTCCACCTCTGGTGTAAATTATGGGACCCATAGCCTCGGAGAAGTGGATAAAAAGGCTTTATGGAAGAATATTTGGGTTTCTTCCTGAAGCGGTTTGAATATTCTGTATATATATATATATATATATATATATATATATATATATATATATATATATATATATATATATATATATATATATATACAGAATATTCAAACCGCTTCAGGAAGAAACCCAAGACGGAGAATAGGATAGCAGATGAACAAGGAGGCTTTAGGAAAGGTAGGGGGTGTGTGGACCAGGTGTTTACAGTGAAACATATAAGTGAACAGTATTTAGATAAGGCTAAAGAGGTCTTTGTGGCATTTATGGATTTGGAAAAGGCGTATGACAGGGTGGATAGGGGGGCAATGTGGCAGATGTTGCAAGTGTATGGTGTAGGAGGTAGGTTACTGAAAGCAGTGAAGAGTTTTTACGAGGATAGTGAGGCTCAAGTTAGAGTATGTAGGAAAGAGGGAAATTTTTTCCCAGTAAAAGTAGGCCTTAGACAAGGATGTGTGATGTCACCGTGGTTGTTTAATATATTTATAGATGGGGTTGTAAGAGAAGTAAATGCGAGGGTCTTGGCAAGAGGCGTGGAGTTAAAAGATAAAGAATCACACACAAAGTGGGAGTTGTCACAGCTGCTCTTTGCCGATGACACTGTGCTCTTGGGAGATTCTGAAGAGAAGTTGCAGAGATTGGTGGATGAATTTGGTAGGGTGTGCAAAAGAAGAAAATTAAAGGTGAATACAGGAAAGAGTAAGGTTATGAGGATAACAAAAAGATTAGGTGATGAAAGATTGAATATCAGATTGGAGGGAGAGAGTATGGAGGAGGTGAACGTATTCAGATATTTGGGAGTGGACGTGTCAGCGGATGGGTCTATGAAAGATGAGGTGAATCATAGAATTGATGAGGGAAAAAGAGTGAGTGGTGCACTTAGGAGTCTGTGGAGACAAAGAACTTTGTCCTTGGAGGCAAAGAGGGGAATGTATGAGAGTATAGTTTTACCAACGCTCTTATATGGGTGTGAAGCGTGGGTGATGAATGTAGCAGCGAGGAGAAGGCTGGAGGCAGTGGAGATGTCATGTCTGAGGGCAATGTGTGGTGTGAATATAATGCAGAGAATTCGTAGTTTGGAAGTTAGGAGGAGGTGCGGGATTACCAAAACTGTTGTCCAGAGGGCTGAGGAAGGGTTGTTGAGGTGGTTTGGACATGTAGAGAGAATGGAGCGAAACAGAATGACTTCAAGAGTGTATCAGTCTGTAGTGGAAGGAAGGCGGGGTAGGGGTCGGCCTAGGAAGGGTTGGAGGGAGGGGGTAAAGGAGGTTTTGTGTGCGAGGGGCTTGGACTTCCAGCAGGCATGCGTGAGCGTGTTTGATAGGAGTGAATGGAGACAAATGGTTTTTAATACTTGACGTGCTGTTGGAGTGTGAGCAAAGTAACATTTATGAAGGGATTCAGGGAAACCGGCAGGCCGGACTTGAGTCCTGGAGATGGGAAGTACAGTGCCTGCACTCTGAAGGAGGGGTGTTAATGTTGCAGTTTAAAAACTGTAGTGTAAAGCACCCTTCTGGCAAGACAGTGATGGAGTGAATGATGGTGAAAGTTTTTCTTTTTCGGGCCACCCTGCCTTGGTGGGAATCGGCCGGTGTGATAATAAAAAAAAAAAAAAAAATATATATATATATTCACTGTAGTGCCTTCCCTGTTATCCCTGCCTGGTCCTACAACTTTTGCACTAATCTGTGTGAAACTGTATCAAACGCCTTCTTAATGTCCAAGAAAATGTAATCTACGCACCCCTCTCTCTCTTGTCTTAATGCTGTGTCCCTGTCATAAACCTCCAGTAAAAAAAAAAAAAAACCATACCACGTACGGGATTTGAACCCGCGGTCAGAGAGTCTCAAAACTCCAGACCGTCGCGTTAGCCACTGGGCCAGCTAGCTTCAGTAAGATTCGTCCTAGTTGGACGAATCTTATTGAAGCTAGCTGGCCCAGTGGGTAACGCGACGGTCTGGAATTTTTAGACTCTGACCACGGGTTCAAATCCGGCCCGTGGTATGGTTTGTTTGCAATCGTGTCATTACGATTTCGTGAGTCAGACCTCCAGTAGTTTTGTGACACAGGATTTCCCATCTCTGAACCCGGGCTGGTTGTCGTTGATAAGCTCATTCCTTTCTAGGTGCTCCACCACTTCTCATGATAATCTTCTCCATGATTTTGCATACTACGCATGTTAGTGACACTGGTCTGTAGTTTAATGCTTCGCGTCTTCTTTCTTAAAAATTGGGACTACATTTGGTGTCTTCCATACCTCAGGTAGTCGCCCTGTTTCGACAGATGTGTTGAAGATTGCTGTTAGTGGTACACATAGCGCCCCTGCTTCCTCTCTCAGGACCCGTGGAGAGATGTTATCCGATCCCATCACCTTTGAAGCATTTAGCTCGCTTAGCAGCCTCTTCACTTCTTCCTTGGTTGTATGTATTGTGTCCAACACTTTATGGTGTGCTCCGCCTCTCCGTCTTTCTGGAGTCCCTTCTGTCTCCTCTGTGAACACTTCTTTGAATCTGGTGCTGAGTTCCTCACTTCGCGGTCGTTTCTTGTGATCTCCCCTCCTTCCTTCCTCGGCCTGATTACCTGATCCTTGACTGTTATTTTTCTCCTGATGTGGCTGTACAACAGTTTCGGGTCAGATTTGGCTTTCGCTGCTATGTTATTTTCGTATTGACATTAGGCCTTCCTTCTTACCTGTGCATATTCATTTCTGGCTCTACAACTACTCTCCTTATTTTCCTGGGTCCTTTGCCTTCTATACTTCTTCCATTCTCTAGCGAACTTGGGTTTGGCCTCCCTTCACCCTTGGGTGAACCAAGGGTTCACCCTGGCTTTCTCGTTATTCCTGTTACGCTTGGGTACAAACCTCTCCTCAGGTTCCTTACATATTGTCACATGTTCCATCACCTCGTTTACTGACTTCCCTTCCAGTTCTCTCTCCCACTGAACCCCGTGCAGGAAATTCTTCATGCATGTGTAGTACCCTGTCTTGTAGTCTGGCTTCATTCGTCTTGTCCTTCCTGCTTCCCTCTCCACTTGTAACTATGTATTCGAAGCTCAGAACCACATGATCACTGGCCCCGAGGGGTCTTTCGTATGTGTGTGTGTGGGTAGATGGGGGTTGTAATGGGGAGAGGGAGGGGAATACAAGGAGAGTGATAGGGGTGGAGAAAGAGTGGGAAGGGGGCTAGAGGGAGAAGGGGTGGAAAGGAGGGAGAGAGGAAGGAAAGAGAGGGGATTGGGGGAGGGAGTGAGAGGGTGTATGTGTGTGTATGTGTGTATGTGTGTGTGTGTGTGTGTGTGTGTGTGTGTGTGTGTGTGTGTGTGTGTGTGTGTGTGTGTGCACGCGTGCGCGTGCGCGCTCTCAACTGTGTATGATTACTTGGGTAGAGTCACAGCTCTTGACTCCGTCTCTTCGCTGGTCGCATCTTGGTCCACTCTCTCCTGGCTTCAAGAGCCTCATCGTACCTCTTCTGAAAGCAGTGTATGGATCTCACCTCTACCACTTCACTCTCCAGATTACGTGCGTGCACGCTCGCGCGTTGACGCGCACGATCATATGGTGATATGAAAACAGCTGAGGTAAATCTGTGGATGCTGGCTCATAAATAATATCGCAGATCGTAGGGGCAGTTCGACACAGTAAAATGATCACTTTATTTTTACGGCGGTCCCAAAACGATGGGTTTATGAGCCGCTATTCCCAGGTTGAGGCCCCGCGAGTCCCCCCAGATTAATGGATCGTCTTTGCTGCTCCATAACCCTGATCTAATTGAGCAACGCGGGTCAACAAGGTGCCAAGTTATACGGGGCCGCAAGGATCTAAGTTTTAGCGACAGAGCCAGGGATTTATGTCTTAATATTCGATCCATAACACATGATGCTGGAGAATCAAGAGTTGGTGTACCAGGGCAACTTTTGGCCTACCGGTTGCTTGAGGTGAAGTGTTGGAAACAAGAATAGATGGGTGGACGGTACCAGAGTCTTTTCTCAAACAGACGGGTGGACGAACGGATGGACAGACACACACACACACAGAACACACACACAGAACACACACACAAAACACACACACACATACACAAAACACACAGGTAGCTGTCAGCCGTGAAACGCCAGTAATCAGGGCTCTAGTTGTGGGAAAAAAAATGCGCCATCCACAATGTCTAAAATAAACATTAACATATTATCGATAGATTCAATCATTCTGCACAGAAACTTTTGAATGTTACCGTGTGGTAAAAGAAAATATATTGATGGTGATGAAGAGTGACAGCCAGCGTAGGACAACTCAAGCGAGGGTGAAGTAGCATAACAACAATTGACCATATACACAGTCACTTGTTACTTATCAGGAACCTTAATTTCACAAACTTATAAAAATACGCATTATAAGCAAACAGACTGTATTCAAACTTTATAAAGAGAGTAGCGTTTAAAGTGCAGAAAAGTGAAAAAGAAATACTGAAGAAAGTGTAAAATTGCGAAATAATAATCATAAAGTGGAAGAGAGAGGTCCACGGTGGGAATGACTATGCGTCTTAAGGTCCTATCACCGTGTTGGGTTTGCAGCTTCCCGAAGCCAGCTAGTGTGTGGGATATACATAGGATATCCCATGGTTTGGTAGGCAACGCGCTTGCTTCATACACTTAGTATCCGCAGTTCGATCTCCGGCAAGGTGGAAATATTGGACGTGTTTCCTTACACCTGCTGTCCTGTTCACCTAGCAAGTCGGTATCTGGGTGTTAGTCAACTGGTGTAGGTCGCATCCTGGGGGACAAGATTGGAGAACCCTAATGAAAATAAGACAATCCTTGACTTTCTTGGGTTATCCTGGGTGGCTAACCCTCCAGGGTTAAAAATCAGAACAAAATCTTATCACATACTGTGCAGCAGGTCTGTGGTGCCACAAACTACTGGAACAAAGAAATGCGAATGACAACGAACGATATAGATGAAGATATTTGGCGGACCTCAAGAAGATCAATGCGGTGCTTTTTGATCAACTCCTCAGAGTGAACTGTACCTCAAAAAAAATGTACTGTAATGTTTATCTTGTAATACGTGTTGGGCTATAGTTCGTGGAAACTAGCTCTAGTCACTAGGTATTAGTTATATATTGGCAGAAATTTAATGGTGGTAGTAGTAATAGTAGTAGTTGAATAGCACAAATGGTAGTTCTATAGTGGTGGTAGTATATAGTATTGGTAGCAATAGTAGTATAGTGGTAACAATAGTAGTATAGTGGCAACAATAGTAGTATAGTGGTAACAGTAGTAGTATAATGATAACAGTAATAGTGCAGTTGTGGTAGTAGAAGCGTTGTAGTAGTAGAATAAAAGTAGCAGTAGTAATATATTCGTAGTAATAACAGTAGCAATATTAGTAATAGTAGCGGTAGTGTGAGGGGTAATATTACTAATGGTAACGTTACTCGTCACAGTTGTGGTAGTAGATTCATGATTGTAGTGATATTAAGTATAATTGCATAGGCAGAGGTTTTATTAGCAGTGGAAATAATAGTATCATTATTTGGGGTAGTAAATGTAGTAGTTGCGGTAGTAATTTTAGTAATAGTACTTGAGTTCAACCTGTGTTCAGAATCCTCCCTGATCATTAAATTAAAAAAAAAAATTCTACGTCGTTTGTTCTACTTCCACATTTTCACTCCTGAGCAGAGTGCAGCGTAGGGAGAGAGCCTCCTACTTTACTATCCTGACTCAGAGGAATGGGCAAGGTTCGACTACCATGTCTATTAACTCTTAAAACTAAGAGGCCAGTGTACCCACCACCGATTCCTGAATGGTTGCAAACGTATTATTTTCAGCTACCTGTCTAGTCAAGAACTATTGCAGTAACTGAGTCATGTTGTACATCAACAGTATACAACACCGATAAGACTACGGTACTCTTTGCTAACTCCAAGACTGAGGGACTGATTATGTCGGCTTTTGTAGGTACTCTTCACCAGCTCCAAGACTGAGGGACTGGTTATATCGTCTTTTGTAGCTCCAAGACTGAGGGACTGATTACCTCGTTTATCGTATATAGTACTACATTATGTCCTTGAATTTGTATTGATAAAGTCATGGATGACGAAACGTCTACAAAGGGAAATATCTAGGCGTTGCACATGTGTCTAATTTTTCAACTGAAAGTCATATTTTCTAAGGAGATCACTTCGGTACTGAACGTATGTTTATCAGGAAGAGTAAAAATCTTTGAGTGAGAGTGCACTACGTATGCAATTTGCTTAACACATCAGAGGGATTCTATTGCTTGAATCATAAAAGGCATGAAGAAATCCCACTCTAAAATAATCATGAGCTGATCTGACCTGTGGGTTAAGATATTTGTTGATGAGGTTAAATTGTGAGGATTATATACGAGGATTTGAGAGAGAGAGAGAGAGAGAGAGAGAGAGAGAGAGAGAGAGAGAGAGAGAGAGAGAGAGAGAGAGAGAGAGAGTGACAAAGGTCAGTTGGCACGTCAATTAATTTCACCAGTTCACCAACGATTTATTTTATCACCAGGTGTTGCATAGCTGTTCATCACTCATAACTGACTAGCTCTCTCAGCCAGTCACTCGTAACCAGTCACTCCAGCTGATACTGAAGTGTGAAAACCTCTCTTATCATAAGACTATTTGATAAGTCTAACTTAATATAACCAGGCTTAATTATGATTTAACCTAAAATGAACTCATCTAACTGATCTTAACCAAACTTAGGTAATCATAGCATAAACTAGAATTATGGAAACTTGCTCATTCTAGCTTAACAAAGGTTAATCTTTGCCCTAACTTAGCATTGAAGGTTTCACTGCAAATATGTCTTTCTCGCTGCTTATTGGCTTAGGCCATCAATCTAATAAAATCTAGTATCACCAATTTTAGTTCAGACTAGGTGTAATCCATTACATCCTAACTTTACCTGAACGACGCAGACTAAATCCAGCTTAAGTCAGTGCGTTCATATTTAAATTCTGAGTGCTAGAACCACTACCAATACGTCTTCAGTTTCGGCAGTGCAAGATTGATCTTCCGTTCTTCAGTACCATCCATCCACTAAAGCAGAAAGTGACACATTAATATCTTTCCATTACTGTTTGTAGTTGTTGCTGGTGCGTCTTGCAACAAGCTACACAAGTGTTGACACGAATCTCGTATGCACCAGGCCGCTGTGCGCAGATATGGATGGACCATCTGTGCGTGAATCGAACATAGCACGTGGCATGGACACTACATCCAGCTCTGTCGTTATTAAAACAGGCTGCAAGCAGCTGCTCTGGCAGACTAAAGCAATTCGACAAAGCATAAACAGACAGGAGTGGTCGCTTCCCACCATGTTCGACTACGTCTATTGTCGTCTACAGGAATTAAGCAGTTAGTGACTACTTTCACTGTTGGATCCAATATGTAACTTCTCGATAATATGGAATATATAAAAATACCACAGTGAAAATAGAAAAAACATCAGACCTCATGTGCTTACACACATGTGTGTAACCACATGAAAGCGCTTAGGTGTTTTTCCTATTTTCACTCTGATATTTTTTAAATATTTGCAATCACGTTATTATTGTGATTTCTTCCATTATGGAAAATATTTATATGTTAATGTTTTCTGGGATAATCCCCCCCCCCCAGAAATGGTCTGAAATGACGCCTAAAATGAAACGGAAATAATGCAGAAATAGAACAGTTAAGAAACACACAAGAAAAGAAAATGTAAAGACAAATATATACTGAACAGAAATAAAACAAAAATCCCAGATTTACTTGCCATCTTATATAATAAATAAAACAAAACATATCAGCAGACCTGAAAAATGTAGAAAGTTTAATAACACCCTGGGTGGTTGATGTCTCCTTTCTTACGGTATTTTACACCATTTATCTCCATCCTTACTTACATGATAGGATGGTAGTATCTCCCTGGATGGTTGTTGTCAATATCTTACATGACAGGATGGTAGTATCTCCCTGGATGGTTGTTGTCAATATCTTACATGACAGGATGGTAGTATCTCCCTGGATGGTTGTTGTCAATATCTTACATGACAGGATGGTAGTATCTCCCTGGATGGTTGTTGTCAGTATCTTACATGACAGGATGGTAGTATCTCCCTGGATGGTTGTTGTCAGTATCTTACATGACAGGATGGTAGTATCTCCCTGGATGGTTGTTGTCAATATCTTGCATGACAGGATGGTAGTATCTCCCTGGATGGTTGTTGTCAATATCTTACATGACAGGATGGTAGTATCTCCCTGGATGATTGTTGTCAATATCTTACATGACAGGATGGTAGTATCTCCCTGGATGGTTGTTGTCAATATCTTACATGACAGGATGGTAGTATCTCCCTGGATGGTTGTTGTCAATATCTTACATGACAGGATGGTAGTATCTCCCTGGATGGTTGTTGTCAATATCTTACATGACAGGATGGTAGTGCCTCCCTGGATGGTTGCTGTCTACTATCTTACATGACAGGATGGTGGTACCTCCCTGGATGGTTGCTGTCACTATCTTACATGAGACGATGGTAGCATCTTCATTGATGGTTGCTGTCTGCTATCTTACATGACAGGATGGTAGTACCTCCCGGGATGGCTGCTGTCTACTGTCTTACATGACAGGGTGATAGTATCTTTCTGGTGGTTGCTGTCTACTATCTTACATGACAAGATGGTAGTATCTCCCTGGATGGTTGCTGTCACTATCTTACATGAGAGGATGGTAGCACCTTCCTGGATGGTTGCTGTCTGCTATCTTACGTGACAGGATGGTAGTACGTCCCGGGATGGCTGCTGTCTACTGTCTTACATGACAGGATGGTAGTATCTTTCTGGTGGTTGCTGTCTACTGTCTTACATGACAAGATGGTAGTATCTCCCTGGATGGTTGCTGTCACTATCTTGCATGAGAGGATGGTAGCATCTTCCTGGATGGTTGCTGTCTACTATCTTACATGACAGGATGGTAGTACCTCCCGGGATGGCTGCTGTCTACTATCTTACATGACAAGATGGTAGTATCTCCCTGGATGGTTGCTGCCTACTATCTTGCATGGCAGGATGGTAGTACCTCCTTGGATGGTTGCTGTCACCATCTTACATGACAGGATGGTAGTATCTTCCTGGATGGTTGACTATCAATATACATAACAGGAATGCAGTTTCTCCATTAATGATTGATGTCTGCCAACTTTCAGGGTAGGACGATAATACCTCCATGGATGGTTGGTCTTTACCAGCCTTCGTAAATACTTTATTTTCATTCGTTTTTAATCTTTCATGCTGTCGTTTCTGTAGGATAATTTGAATAAATTTATTCGTTTGTGTTGAAGATTAAAGATTCGCATTATAGAGTTTTCTCGTAACATCGCTACAGCAGCTCCTGTCGTGCCGAATATTACGAAGTGTATCAACTCTTTTGTGATAGTAGTAGTAGCGATAGTAGTAGTAGCGATAGTAGTAGTAATAGTAGTAATAGTAGTAGTAATAGTAGTAATAGTAGTAGTAATAGTAGTAATAGTAACAGTAGTAGTAGTAGTAACAGTAACAGTAGTAGTAGTAACAGTAGTAGTAGTAGTAACAGTAGTAGTAGTAGTAACAGTAGTAGTAGTAACAGTACTAGAAGTAGTAACAGTAGTAGTAGTAGTAACAGTAGTAGCAGTTGTAACAGCAGTAGTAGTAGTAATAGTAGTAGTAGTAATAGTAGCAGTAGTATTAACAGTATTAATAGTAGTAGTAGTCGTAGTAGTAATACTCGTAGTAGTATTATTAGTAGTAATAGTAGTCGTAGTAGTATTATTAGTAGTAATAATAGTCGTAGTAGTATTATTAGTAGTAATAGTAGTCGTAGTAGTATTATTAGTAGTAATAGTAGTAGTAGTAGTAGTATTAGTAGTAATAGTACTACTACTAGTAGTAGGAGCACTACTATTATTAGTACTACTACTACTAGTAGCAGCACTACTACTAGTAGTAGTAGTAGTAGTGACATTTACAGAGCGCTCTGAGGGCGTATATCACTCAGGGTTCATAGCCATAAAAATGTATAAACAACAATAAAAACAAGTTTAAACTCAAGAAACAAATAAAACAACAAACATAAACGCGGGACACAAATATTATCATACCAAGTTAAGATACCCAGCATCTATTAAAGGCCCATTAAATTATTTATGCCAAATGACTCCCTAATAGTCCCCCGAAGACCCTACATCCGTCTCGATAATTATAAAAGCCATGATGAAGGTGGAAAGGTCTAAGTAGAGGGAAAACTGTTAAAGATGACCAAAAGGAGCGGGACAGCAGCACCGACCAGGTGGATATGAGAATAAACAGAGAATACAAAATTGGGGAATAGCGAAGACGAGAGATGGACTGCGAGGAATGGAGAATTTATAATTGACAAATTTAATGAGCGGAGGAAGAAGCTGCAGGTCTACGAGATCCTCGGTATTAGAGTTGCTCTTGCATGTTGCAGGTCTACGAGACCCTCGGTATTAGTCTTGCGTGACGCATGGTAGTGTTGTATCGTAAGTCACCCTTGGAGATAATTCTGCCCTGGGATAATTCAAACACTGACGATTCTTTGAGATCCATGGAAATAACAGTTGTATCTGGGCTCTTGTTATATCTTGAGCTTATATTCAGAGTTGTGTGATAAATGTTACTAACATTCCAACCTTAGCCATTTTTGGTATTAACATTCTGTTCTGCGAAATCACTGGTTCTAACATTCTCTTCTGCAGAATCACTGGTTCAAACATTCTCTTCTGCAGAATCACTGGCTCAAACATTCTCTTCTGCAGAATCACTGGCTCAAACATTCTCTTCTGCAGAATCACTGGCTCAAACATTCTCTTCTTCAGAATCACTGGCTCTGACATTCTCTACTGCAGAATCACTGGCTCTGACATTCTCTTCTGCAGAATCACTGGCTCTGACTTTCTCTTCTGCAGAATCACTGGCTCTAACAATCTCTTCTGCAGAATCACTGGCTCTAACATTCTCTTCTGCAGAATCACTGGATCTAACATTCTCTTCTGCAGAATCACTGGCTCTAACATTCTCTTCTGCAGAATCACTGGCTCTAACATTCTCTTCTGCAGAATCACTGGCTCTAACATTCTCTTCTGCAGAATCACTGGCTCTAACATTCTCTTCTGCAGAATCACTGGCTCTAACATTTCCTTCTGCAGAATCAATGGTTCTAACATTCTCTTCTGCAGAATCACTGGCTTTAACATTTCCTTCTGCAGAATCAATGGTTCTAACATTCTCTTCTGCAGAATCAATGGTTCTAACATCCTTTCCTGAGACGTTAATTTTTCGACCTCTAACATCTTTGGTTCTAACATTCTGCAATGCAACATCAGCAGTTCTAAAATTCTACACCGTAACATCTCTAGTTCTAAGAACCCGCAATGCAACATCAATACTTTTAACATTCTTCACTGTAACGTCACTAGTTCTAACATCCGTCACTGTAACATCACTGGTTCTAACATTCTACACTGTAACACCACTAGTTCTAACATCCTTCACTGTAACATCACTGGTTCTAAGATTCTTCACTGTAACATCACTGGTTCTAACACCCTTCACTGTAACATCACTGGTTCTAACATCCTTCACTGTAACATCACTGGTTCTAAGATTCTTCACTGTAGCATCACTGGTTCTAAGATTCTTCACTGTAGCATCACTGGTTCTAAGATTCTTCACTGTAACATCACTGGTTCTAACACCCTTCACTGTAACACCACTAGTTCTAACATCCTTCACTGTAGCATCACTAGTTCTAAGGTTCTTCACTGTAGCATCACTGGTTCTAAGATTCTTCACTGTAACATCACTGGTTCTAACATTCTTCACTGTAGATCACTGGTTCTAAGGTTCTTCACTGTAGCATCACTGGTTCTAACATTCTTCACTGTAGCATCACTGGTTCTAACATCCTTCACTGTAGCATCACTGGTTCTAACATTCTTCACTGTAGCATCACTAGCTCTAACATTCTTCACTGTAGCATCACTGGTTCTAACATCCTTCACTGTAGCATCACTGGTTCTAACATTCTTCACTGTAGCATCACTAGTTCTAACATTCTTCACTGTAGCATCACTGGTTCTAACATTCTTCACTGTAGCATCACTGGTTCTAACATTCTTCACTGTAGCATCACTAGACCTAACATTCTTCACTGTAGCATCACTGTTTCTAACATCCTTCACTGTAGCATCACTGGTTCTAACATTCTTCACTGTAGCATCACTAGACCTAACATTCTTCACTGTAGCATCACTGGTTCTAATATTCTTCATTGTAGCATCACTGGTTCTAACATCCTTCACTGTAGCATCACTGGTTCTAACATCCTTCACTGTAGCATCACTGGTACTAACATTCTTCACTGTAGCATCACTGGTTCTAACATTCTTCACTGTAGCATCACTAGTTCTAACATTCTTCACTGTAGCATCACTGGTTCTAACATCCTTCACTGTAGCATCACTGGTTCTAACATTCTTCACTGTAGCATCACTGGTTCTAACATCCTTCACTGTAGCATCACTGGTTCTAACATCCTTCACTGTAGCATCACTGGTTCTAACATTCTTCACTGTAGCATCACTGGTTCTAACATTCTTCACTGTAGCATCACTGGTTCTAACATCCTTCACTGTAACATCACTGGTTCTAAGATTCTTCACTGTAGCATCACTGGTTCTAAGATTCTTCACTGTAGCATCACTGGTTCTAACATTCTACACTGTAACACCACTGGTTCTAACATTCTTCACTGTAACATCACTGGTTCTAACACCCTTCACTGTAACATCACTGGTTCTAACATCCTTCACTGTAACATCACTGGTTCTAAGATTCTTCACTGTAGCATCACTGGTTCTAAGATTCTTCACTGTAGCATCACTGGTTCTAAGATTCTTCACTGTAACATCACTGGTTCTAACACCCTTCACTGTAACACCACTAGTTCTAACGTCCTTCACTGTAGCATCACTGGTTCTAAGGTTCTTCACTGTAGCATCACTGGTTCTAAGATTCTTCACTGTAACATCACTGGTTCTAACATTCTTCACTGTAGATCACTGGTTCTAAGGTTCTTCACTGTAGCATCACTGGTTCTAACATTCTTCACTGTAGCATCACTGGTTCTAACATTCTTCACTGTAGCATCACTGGTTCTAACATCCTTCACTGTAGCATCACTGGTTCTAACATTCTTCACTGTAGCATCACTAGTTCTAACATTCTTCACTGTAGCATCACTGGTTCTAACATTCTTCACTGTAGCATCACTGGTTCTAACATTCTTCACTGTAGCATCACTAGACCTAACATTCTTCACTGTAGCATCACTGTTTCTAACATCCTTCACTGTAGCATCACTGGTTCTAATATTCTTCATTGTAGCATCACTGGTTCTAACATCCTTCACTGTAGCATCACTGGTTCTAACATCCTTCACTGTAGCATCACTGGTACTAACATTCTTCACTGTAGCATCACTGGTTCTAACATTCTTCACTGTAGCATCACTAGTTCTAACATTCTTCACTGTAGCATCACTGGTTCTAACATCCTTCATTGAAGCATCTCTGGTTCTAACATTCTTCACTGTAGCATCACTGGTTCTAACATCCTTCACTGTAGCATCACTGGTTCTAACATCCTTCACTGTAGCATCACTGGTTCTAACATTCTTCACTGTAGCATCACTGGTTCTAACATTCTTCACTGTAGCATCACTGGTTCTAACATCCTTCACTGTAGCATCACTAGTTCTAACATCCTTCACTGTAGCATCACTGGTTCTAACATTCTTCACTGTAGCATCACTGGTTCTAACATTCTTCACTGTAGCATCACTGGTTCTAACATCCTTCACTGTAGCAACACTGGTTCTAACATTCTTCACTGTAGCATCACTGGTTCTAACATTCTTCACTGTAGCATCACTGGTTCTAACATCCTTCACTGTAGCATCACTGGTTCTAACATTCTTCACTGTAGCATCACTGGTTCTAACATCCTTCACTGTAGCATCACTGGTTCTAACATTCTTCACTGTAGCATCACTGGTTCTAACATTCTTCACTGTAGCATCACTGGTTCTAACATTCTTCACTGTAGCATCACTGGTTCTAACATTCTTCACTGTAGCATCACTGGTTCTAACATCCTTCACTGTAGCATCACTGGTTCTAACATTCTTCACTGTAGCATCACTGGTTCTAACATTCTTCACTGTAGCATCACTGGTTCTAACATTCTTCACTGTAGCATCACTGGTTCTAACATCCTTCACTGTAGCATCACTAGTTCTAACATTCTTCACTGTAGCATCACTGGTTCTAACATTCTTCACTGTAGCATCACTGCTTCTAACATTCTTCACTGTAGCATCACTGGTTCTAAGGTTCTTCACTGTAGCATCACTGGTTCTAACATTCTTCACTGTAGCATCACTGGTTCTAACATTCTTCACTATAGCATCACTGATTCTAAGGTTCTTCACTGTAGCATCACTGGTTCTAAGGTTCTTCACTGTAGCATCACTGGTTCTAAGGTTCTTCACTGTAGCATCACTGGTTCTAACATTCTTCACTGTAGCATCACTGGTTCTAAGGTTCTTCACTGTAGCATCACTGGTTCTAATACTAACTCTTCACGTATCTAATTTTCCAGTTTCTTCATGTAGCAGAACTTTTACTTATAACTTTCAAGGTTTACTTTCTCATTATTTTCCTCCCATCCCTGAACGCCTTACTCTTTTATTCCCCTGTTTCTTTCCTTCTTTTCCTCGCTTAACCTCGCTCCAACTTTTATCTACACTTCCTTGGCCTTTTCTTCATCTCTTCTTTCCTCCCTCCTTTCCCTCATCTCCATTTCCGTTTATTCCTTTATTTTCTTTACTTCCCACTCTCTTCTATTTTTCCCATCACTCCCTCTCTCTCCCTCCCATAGACCTGTCTTCTCTGAGTTCTCCATCCATCTTGCCTAACCTCATAAGCCTCATCTTCTTCCTCCTCCTCTTAGTCTACCCCCTCTTCCTTTCATTTATTTTTCCTTCTGAGAGCATAAAAACATAAGACCAGGGTAGGGTAACAGTACGTCTGCTGACACAGTACCTGCTCGTAACTAAACATTTCATTCATGTGGTTGTTTAGTGTGTTTTTGAAGCTACCAAATTCATTTGCTACAGTGACTCTACTTGGCAGCTTGACCACTTATTTATGATTTACCAAGGCAGTACTTTCATACATCGTTTCCAAATCTGAAATAAGCTTTCAGCATCTTTATTCCTCCCTTCAGTTTTAACTGTCGTTCATTAGTACATTTTAGTTATAACATCTTTCCCTCATTTTACGTCTGTTTTTCGAGACTGTGTACGATGCTTTTAATAATTCTAGGACACAAAAGATTCCTAATGCGAGGATCACTTGGCCTGGTCACAGATTAATGATGTGCCAAATCCTATTGCCCAGCTTAAGTGATACTTGGAGGGGACACGAGTGTCTTTAGATTTATGGGGGGGATGCTGAGGCCATATAGTATGTTTCTGTTCATCTCAAGGGACAAACACCATAGGGTGAGTGTCTAGGCTCAGAAAACCTTGAAGGCCCATATTTCTAAGGCTTCCTCTTGCGGGTGGTGCCGTTTCTGGTTTCTGACGAATTCTGAGTTAGGGAGCTTAGAGAAAAATCTGTGAGTTCTATTTGAGGAACGGTTGTATAGAAGGTGTACAAGGGCCTCTTATAACCAATATTCAGACTTGTTGGAGTAGATTCTCGGCAGTGATTTTTATTATAATCATAGGGGAGCGCTAAACCAGTAGAATTATACAGCGAATGTGAAAGGGGGGGGGCAAAGAATGGTATTTAGGCTCAGTTCAGGGAACTGGAGCTCGGATACAATTCCCTAGATCAAGAGCCTCTCACCAGCGTCAAGGATCCTCCCTTGAGAGGTCTGGGCAGTGAGAGGGAGGCAGAAGGTCCAGTCACATTCGGGCTTCAAATCTCACAGACACGTGAGTTCTCGTCTGTGAGAGTTGAAGTCTAATTTTATCTAACGGTAACCATTCCTCAGTAATATTGCCCCATTCCTCTTTATTAATTGAACTGCGCAGTGTATGTTTAAGCTGTATAAAGTTGTAAAGGGAAAATTATTCTGTTTATAATAATATTCAAGAAATCTTCAAGCATATTCAGTTTGCCTTACTCTCTTAAAAATTTGGTCTTTAATATTCCCCCCCATATTATATATATATATATATATATATATATATATATATATATATATATATATATATATATATATATATACACACAAAACAACCACTCTGAAAGAATAGATATACACAATTTCCTTGGAAAATTAAATAGCTTAGCCCATTCTATAAACTTTACTATTGAGTTTGAAGAAAATAAGTCATTGCCTTTTCTAGATGTTTTAATTATTAAGGGTAATAATGAATTCAAATTTAAAATTTACAGAAAACCCACAAATAACTGTTCCTATGTCCACTATTATTCTTCGCATCAAGATAGAGTCAAACTGTCTGTTTTCTCATCAATGTTTCTGAGAGCTTTACGAATTTGTAGTCCTGAGTTCATAGATGAGGAAATATCCAAAATTTATGAAATAGGTAATGATTTAAAATACCCAAGAAATGTAATTGATAAATCTTTTAAAGTTGCTAAAAATACTTTTTACAATCCAAAAAGGGACAACCAACCTTATTCAACTAAAAATTTGTTGGTTCTCCCTTACAATGAAAACTTGGTTGATATGCCTTCTCTTCTTAAGACTTTTAATATTAAAGTTGTATTCAAAAATCTTGATACAGTAAAAAAACTTTTGATAAAGAATTCCCCCCAAAATGCTGATGGATGTGTCTATAAGATTCCTTGTAAAATTTGCGATAAAGTTTATTACGGTCAAACTGGTAAAAATCTCGAACTAAGATTAGAACAACATAAATATAGCATTAGAACTGGACAAGATTCCAATGCTCTATTTATTCATGTAAGAGATTTTAACCATCCAATTGATTTTCAAAAAGTTGAGAAAGTAGTATCAAGCAAGTCCATGGTCGACAGGAATATAATTGAATCTTGTTTCATAAAAAGCAGTTTTGACAATAATATGAATATTTCCTTTGGTTTATATAAATTAGATCCATTTATAATTAATAGAATTTGGGAAGAATTTAATAATACACTGGACAAATAATAATTTTAAAAAATTTCTTGGGTAGAATAGTTTGTTGGTGGATTGTGCAAAGGACCTGTCCAGTTGGGCCGGCGCGCGTCAGGTGTTTAACCGTTGTGGGATCTGATAGTGAGGTGTTGGCCAGACCCCTTATATACTTTCCTTGGATGCTTTACTTTCATAGTTCCTTGATAATGTGAGTAGTCACGAAAGCGCTTGGAATTTCTCTATTCTTTCAGAGTGGTTGTTTTGCATATTCTGAAATCACCTGTTTACTGTGATCTTATTGCATATATATATATATATATATATATATATATATATATATATATATATATATATATATATATATATATATATATATATATATATATATATATATGCGTGATACTTGGGTATAAAAATAGCTTGTGAGGTCAGAGCATACAGAGGGAGAATGAAATAGCTTGAAATTATGCTTAAAGCCCACTGTTCTGCCCTGGCTGGGAAGAACATGGCTTGTAAACAAGTCTAAAAAGCTTTTTGAGACATTTGTGGCCAAGTGGTCTAAAGCGTCACTTAGGGGAACTTGCTAGCCTCCTTGACGTGGCTTCAAATCCTGCTAACTCTAGGATGTTTGAATGTGAATGGATATAGTACAGATAAGGAAGAGTCGATTGTGAATGTTATGAATAAAATGCTGGATGTCCTGGTTCTAAACAAAACACAGCTAAATGGGGTATGAGATTTTCAGTGAGGAGAAATACATGAGTTTAGGTTAGGTGTATCTCAGAGAATTAGAGCTATTGAAAGAATAGTGGTAATGATGAATGATCAGTTATGGAAGGAAAACAGAGAAAATAAATGTATAAATTCATGGATTATGTAGATTAAAATAAGTGTGGGGTGCGAAATGTGGGTCATATCAAGTGTTTAGGCACCTTGGGAAGAGAAGAGCATACAGGAGAGATTTTGGGAGATGTTAAGCGAGTTTTTGAACCAAGTGAGGAAGTAATTGTTGTGGGGCCCTAAATGCTAAATGTGTTAGCCAAGAACAACTCGTTACAAAAATCATGTTTCTTCATTTCGTCTTTCTTCCTCTTCTTCTTCTTCTTCTTATGTTATATTCACTTCTAACTCTCCCATCATCTTTAGACTCTAACCTCTTCCAATTCTTCCCTCATTTCGGCGTCATCATAAAATTCTACCCTCACTATCCCCTCATAGTCAAACTCTTCGGTGACATCCCCTCACTCTACCATTCTTCTCCTCCTCCTCTCTCTGGTCTCTATCTCACCTTTCCCCCTCTCCCCTCCTTCCCTCTGCCTACTTCATGCTCTTCCTCTCCCCTCGTCCTGCCCATCAGGTGAGGGAAGACCCCCGGCTACAATTACTGGTATTGGTGACGGGGTCGCTGGCAGTAACAACAGCGACTCTGATTTGCCTCCCTCGTGCAGCATTATAATCAGAATGTTTTCCTCTGATTCACTCAACCCCTCGAATCACTTACCCCTCGCCTCACCCCTCGCCTCACTCACCCCCCTCGCCTCACTCACCCCCCTCGCCTCACTCACCTCCTCGCCTCACTCACCGCTCGCTACCTTGATGCTGCTGTGGGGCTCTTGATTCAAGAAACTTAACCTTGACTTCCTTTGGATCGATCCTGATTGCCATGTATGACTCCGACCAGCTAAGTGCTTTTTCTAAATTAGAATAATGCATCTGATCGAAGAAAGATCAGAGTAACTCGTGTTCCACGGATCAAGAGCCCTTCATCAGCATCAAGGTACCTCCTCCTGAAGGCCCAAACTATGAGATAATAACGAGAGAGATCACATATAATGAGACAGCACATACAAGGAACACTGCATGTGGCGGACATCACATGTAATGAGATGCATCACATGAGAGACATCACATATATGAGAGATATCACATATGAGAGACATCACATATAACAAGAAACATCACAGAATTAAACACATCACGTATTGCAAATATCACATAAGAGACATAGCAATGACAAACATCACATAAGAGATATGTGAGAGACATCACATAAGAGATATGTGAGACATCACATAAGAGATATGCGAGAGGCATCACATATAATGAGAAACATCATAAGACACACATAACGAGGGGCATATTCTGCTTCACACACAAAAATAACGAGACGTATTTCAAATCCAGTTTCAAGAACAACGAATCTGACTACAGAAAAATGTTCCTTTTACCCGGGCAGAGTTAACTCGCGTTCTGTTTGGCGCTTTGCGAACGGAGGATCAAGTCCCACAATAATAATAATAATAATAATAATAATAATAATAATAATAATAATAATAATAATACCGCTATTACTACTACTGATAATAATAACAATGATACTACTACTATTACCAATAATAATACAGCCTTCCATTACTATCACAGCCTTCCCTCGCTATCACAGCCTTCCCTCGCTATCACAGCCTTCCATTGCTATCACAGCCTTCCCTCGCTATCACAGCCTTCCCTCGCTATCACAGCCTTCCCTCGCTATCACAGCCTTCCATCGCTATCACAGCCTTCCCTCGCTATCACATCCTTCCATCGCTATCACAGCCTTCCCTCGCTATCACATCCTTCCATCGCTATCACAGCCTTCCATCGCTATCACAGCCTTCCCTCGCTATCACATCCTTCCATCGCTATCACAGCCTTCCCTCGCTATCACAGCCTTCCATCGCTATCACAGCCTTCCCTCGCTATCACATCCTTTCATCGCTATCACAGCCTTCCCTCGCTATCACAGCCTTCCATTGCTATCACAGCCTTCCCTCGCTATCACAGCCTTCCCTCGCTATCACAGCCTTCCCTCGCTATCACATCCTTCCATCGCTATCACAGCCTTCCATCGCTATCACAGCCTTCCCTCGCTATCACATCCTTCCATCGCTATCACAGCCTTCCCTCGCTATCACAGCCTTCCCTCGCTATCACAGCCTTCCCTCGCTATCACAGCCTTCCCTCGCTATCACAGCCTTCCCTCGCTATCACAGCCTTCCCTCGCTATCACAGCCTTCCATCGCTATCACAGCCTTCCCTCGCTATCACAGCCTTCCCTCGCTATCACAGCCTTCCCTCGCTATCACAGACTTCCCTCGCTATCACAGCCTTCTCTCGCTATCACAGCCTTCTCTCGCTATCACAGCCTTCCTTCGCTATCACAGCCTTCCTTCGCTATCACAGCCTTCCTTCGCTATCACAGCCTTCCTTCGCTATCACAGCCTTCCATCGCTATCACAGCCTTCCATCGCTATCACAGCCTTCCATCGCTATCACATCCTTCCCTCGCTATCACATCCTTCCCTAGCTATCACAGCCTTCCCTCGCTATCACAGCCTTCCTTAACTATGACATCCTTCCCTCGCTATCACAGCCTTCCCTCAGGAACACAGCCTTCCCTAACCAACACAGCCTTCCCTCACCAACACAGCCTTCCCTCACCAACACAGCCTTCCCTCACCAACACAGCCTTCCCTCACCAACACAGCCTTCCCTCACCAACACAGCCTTCCCTCACCTACACAGACTTCCCCATCATTAATGCTGCCTTCCCTCACCAACACAGCCTTCCTTCACCAACAGCCTTCCCTTACCAACATAGCCTTACCTCACCAACACAGCCTTCCCTCACCAACACAGCCTTCCCTCACCATCACGGCATTCCATAGCCAACACAGCCTTCCTTCACCAACACAGCCTTCCTTCACCAACAGCCTTCCCTCACCAACACAGCCTTCCCTCACCAACACAGCCTTCCCTCACCAACACAGCCTTCCCTCATCAATACAGCCTTTCTTCACCAACATACATCCTTCCTCATCAATATCCCAACAGAGCCACACCACCAACAATCATCCACCAGCACACCCGCCGCCCCCCCCACCAGACAAAACACACCAACAATCACCCACCAACACACCCGCTGCCCCCCACCACCAGACAAAACACACCACCAACAACCACCCACCAACACACCCGCTGCCCCCCACCACCAGACAAAACACACCACCAACAATCACCCACCAACACACCCGCCGCCCCCACCACCAGACAAAACACACCACCAACAATCACCCACCAACACACCCGCCGCCCCCCACCAGACAAAACACACCACCAACAATCACCCACCAACACACCCGCTGCCCCACACTACCAGACAAAACACCACCAACAATCACCCACCAACACACCCGCTGCCCCCCACCACCAGACAAAACACACCAACAACAATCACCCACCAACACACCCGCTGCCCCACCACCAGACAAAACACACCACCAACAATCACCCACCAACACACCCGCTGCCCCCCACCACCAGACAAAACACACCACCAACAATCACCCACCAACACACCCGCTGCCCCCCACCACCAGACAAAACACATCACCAACAATCACCCACCAACACACCCGCTGCCCCCCACCACCAGACAAAACACACCACCAACAATCACCCACCAACACACCCGCCGCCCCCACCACAAGACAAAACACACCACCAACAATCACCCATCAACACACCCGCTGCCCCCCACCACCAGACAAAACACACCACCAACAATCACCCACCAACACACCCGCTGCCCCCACCACCAGACAAAACACACCACCAACAATCACCCACCAACACACCCGCTGCCCCCACCACCAGACAAAACACACCACCAACAATCACCCACCAACACACCCGCTGCCCCCACCACCAGACAAAACACACCACCAACAATCACCCATCAACACACCCGCTGCCCCCACCACCAGACAAAACACACCACCAACAATCACCCACCAACACACCCGCTGCCCCCACCACCAGACAAAACACATCACCAACAATCACCCACCAACACACCCGCTGCCCCCACCACCAGACAAAACACACCACCAACAATCACCTACCAACACACCCGCCGCCCCCACCACCAGACAAAACACACCACCAACAATCACCCACCAACACACCCGCTGCCCCCACCACCAGACAAAACACACCACCAACAATCACCCACCAACACACCCGCTGCCCCCACCACCAGACAAAACACACCACCAACAATCACCCACCAACACACCCGCTGCCCCCACCACCAGACAAAACACACCACCAACAATCACCCACCAACACACCCGCTGCCCCCACCACCAGACAAAACACACCACCAAGAATCACCCACCAACACACCCGCTGCCCCTCACCAGCAGACAAAACACACCACCAACAATCACCCACCAACGCACCCGCCGCCCCCCACCACCAGACAAAACACACCACCAAAAATCACCCACCAACACACCCGCTGCCCCCCACCACCAGACAAAACTCACCAACAATCACCCACCAACGCACCCGCCGCCCCCCACCACCAGACAAAACACACCACCAACACACCCGCCGCCCCCCACCACCAGACAAAACGCACCAACAATCACCCACCAACACACCCGCTGCCCCCCCCCCCCAGACAAAACACATCACCAACACACCCGCCGCCCCCACCACCAGACAAAACACACCAACAATCACCCACCAACACACCCGCCGCCCCCACCACCAGACAAAACACACCACCAACAATCACCCACCAACACACCCGCTGCCCCCACCAGACAAAACACACCAACAATCACCCACCAACACACCCGCCGCCCCCCACCACCAGACAAAACACACCAACAATCACCCACCAACACACCCGCCGCCCCCACCACCAGACAAAACACACCACCAACAATCACCCACCAACACACCCGCTGCCCCCACCACCAGACAAAACACACCACCAACAATCACCCACCAACACACCCGCTGCCCCCACCACCAGACAAAACACACCACCAAGAATCACCCACCAACACACCCGCTGCCCCCACCACCAGACAAAACACACCACCAAGAATCACCCACCAACACACCCGCTGCCCCTCACCAGCAGACAAAACACACCACCAACAATCACCCACCAACGCACCCGCCGCCCCCCACCACCAGACAAAACACACCACCAAAAATCACCCACCAACACACCCGCTGCCCCCCACCACCAGACAAAACTCACCAACAATCACCCACCAACGCACCCGCCGCCCCCCACCACCAGACAAAACACACCACCAACACACCCGCAGCCCCCCACCACCAGACAAAACTCACCAACAATCACCCACCAACACACCCGCTGCCCCCCACCACCAGACAAAACACATCACCAACAATCACCCACCAACACACCCGCTGCCCCCCACCACCAGACAAAACACATCACCAACAATCACCCACCAACACACCCGCTGCCCCCCACCACCAGACAAAACACACCACCAACAATCACCCACCAACACACCCGCCGCCCCCACCACCAGACAAAACTCACCAACAATCACCCACCAACACACCCGCCGCCCCCCACCACCAAACAAAACACACCACCAACACACCCGCTGCCCCCACCACCAGACAAAACACACCAACAATCACCCACCAACACACCCGCCGCCCCCACCACCAGACAAAACACACCACCAACAATCACCCACCAACACACCCGCTGCCCCCACCAGACAAAACACACCAACAATCACCCACCAACACACCCGCCGCCCCCACCACCAGACAAAACACACCAACAATCACCCACCAACACACCCGCCGCCCCCCACCACCAGACAAAACACACCAACAATCACCCACCAACACACCCGCCGCCCCCCACCACCAAACAAAACACACCACCAACATCCATCCCCCACCTTCGCCTGGCATTGATGGATTGCGAAATAATTACAGTGAGCCTTTAAATTCTCCCCTGGAGAAACTGTTTATTACAGAGATTGCCCGAGTGACGGCGTTATTGTTTGGTGGCGGCCTTGATCCCATCCTGTCCTCCTTCCTCCACTCTCTGAACGCCTCACTCATAATTGTAATTTTCACCTGGTAAAAACGGAGAAAAATGTAGCATGGGCTTGTACCATGACACTTGGACGTAAGCTGATAATGGAACCAGGGAGGACCTGAGAGGGTGTGCATGTGTGTGTGTGTGTGTGTGTGTGTGTGTGTGTGAGCTGTTTCCTAATGTTTATCCTATTTGTTGCTACATCTTATTACTTCGGCTGATTCTTTTTAAGCTTTACAATTGTTCTTTCCCAATCTCCTCCTTGAGCTTATTCCACTCGTCAAATAATTCATGTGTGTATTACCTGGAGTTTACCTGGAGAGAGTTTCGGGGGTCAACGCCCCCGCGGCCCGGTCTGTGACCAGGCCTCCTGGTGGATCAGCCCCTGATCAACCAGGCTGTTGCTGCTGGCTGCACGCAAACCAACGTACGAGCCACAGCCCGGCTGATCAGGAACTGACTTTAACACACTTTTGCAATATTTTCTTTCTTCCTCCTCGTAAACTAGCGTCCTCTTGTCATCCACACTGCTAATTCTAAAAGATTTTTCCCTTGCTGCTTTTCCTCTAATCCTTCGTATAAAAGTATAAGTGGTTATTTTATCAACTTTCTTGTCAACTAACTCTCCACTATTTATAAAACGCAATGTTTGACTATATAAAACGTTTCTAAAGCTTTAGAAATAGGAGCTATACAAAACAACGTTTCTCTGTGCAACGTTCCATTAGTTAATTAAGAATACTAGCTCCTGAAAACAATGTTTCCAGTACCACGGATACATAAAAACCTAATGAGTGAAGTCTTGATAATGAAAAAGGGAGGAGAGGCTCTATCATAGTTTGGATAATAAGAATTAAAGTCTGGGTGAAGGGAAATTAATATTGGTAGATGACTGGATGAAAGAGCTAAAAGAACGTGCAGACGATGAATAAGACATAGATAAATCTGAAAAAAAAAACTTATTTTATTGCATATTTCTAAGTTTTGGAGCAATGTGAGGCCTCTTCTGAAATTTTGTGCCTTTCCTGTCTTCTGCCTTGGTGGGTTCTGTTCTATGGGGGCTTTGTTCCACAGAGATTCATACTTCAATATGCTAAAATATAATGTAAGTTTGCTTAACAATCTGTTATCCTTATTACGGAGACGCCTCGCCAACCAAGGCCTTAATTAATCTAACACAGAGAATAAACGGTGAAAGACTGAGACAATAAACACCTCCTTTCAAGGCTGAGGGACTGACAGCATCAAATCAGAAATAATTTGAGGTCCTTCAGTCTTGAAAGGTGGTGGTCGGTTCCTCAGTCTTGATTATAAAACACGTATACGGGATAACGAATCTGGCTAAGTGAAATAAACAGAACGTGACTGGGAGATAAAGGAGTAAAACTAAGCACAGATGAACGACGAGAATGATTAAAGTGAAGTAAACAACGTACATGACTACGTAAAACAACGTACAGACGAGCTACGAGACTGATTAAAGTGAAATATACAGTGGTACGTGACTGGGAGTTCTAGAAGTAAAACAACGTTCCGACGAGCTACGAGACTACCAAAGAATCAACTGGCGACGGAAGTGCGTCCCACAGCCCATGAAATAGTCGCAATGAATTATGAAGCGGAACCTGGCGGAATGGCAGTGTGGTCTGCGCTAAAAATTGTTGATATATGTAAGTGGTATTTTGACGGCGCCACTGTATCTACCCTCTTGCCAACAGCGTCTCAGAAGGGTGCTAGGTATAGTCCCTTCACAGCGGATGCTGGTGAATGGTTCTTGATCTAGGGAACTGGAGCTATCCTCCCTTTCTTTGGATCAAACCTATTTACCTTCCATTCCCCGTGTGCTGTATGAATACTACATAAGAATATACTAATTCTAATACTAGTACTATTCTTAATACTAGTACTTGTAGCAGTGGCAGTAGTAATAATAACTAGTAATAGTTGTAGTAGTAATAATAGCAAGTATTAGTAGTTGTAGCAGCAGCAGTAGTAGTAGTAGTAGTAGTTGCAGCATTAGGTAGTACTAGTAGTGGTGGTGGTAGTAGTAGGCGGTGACTAGTATTAGTGGTGGTGGTAGTAGTAGGTAGTAAATAGTAAGTAGTAGTAGTAATAAATAATAATTGTAATTAGTAATAGTAGTAATAAGTAGTAGTAGTAGGTAGTAGTAAGAAGCATTAGGAGGGGGTACTACTAGTTGTAATAGTAGTAGTAATAAGCAATATTAGGGAGTTGTAGTATGTAGTATTTAGTAGCAGTAATAAGTATTAGTAGGTAGTACAAAGTAGTACTAGTAGGTAGTAGTAGTAAGTAGCAGTAGTAGTGGTAAGTAGCAGTAGTAAATAGTAGTAGTAGAAGTGGACGTAGTAGTAGTAGCAGCAGTAAGTGGTAGTAGTAGTAGCAGTAAGTAGTAGTAGTAATAGCTGTATTAGTCGTAAATAGTAGTGATAAGTAGCAGTAGTACTAGTCGTAATACTAGTTATAGAGATCAGTTTGTGTAGTGAGGCAGACGTTGTGTCTCAAGGTCCTGTCTTCACACCCACCGATCTTAACCTTCATAATTAATAGATTTAAAATTCTCTATTGACATTTTTTAATGAGAGACAGCAAGTCAGTTATGTATGGTGGTCACAACATTGTGTGTGTGTACACACCTATTCACCTATTTGCACTCATTTGTAGTTGCAGGGGTCAAGTCATAGCTCCTGGTCCCGGTTCTTCACTGGTTGCTAATAAGTGTGAGTGTTTGTGTGTGTATGTGCGTGTAATCACCTAATTGTACTCACCAAATTGTGGTTGCAGGGGTCGTTTCATAGCTCCTGGCCCCTCCTCTTTACTGGTCACTACTAGGTCACACTCTTCCTCCTCCATGGATCCTGCTTCCACTACGTTACTGTCCACTTGCTGACAGCTCTCTGACTGACGAAATACTTCCTAACATTTCTGTGACTCATCTGAGTCTTCAACTTCCAGCTGCTACTCCTAGTTGCTGTGTCCCATCTCTGGAACATCCTGTAACTATTCACCTTGTCAATTCCTCTCCGTACTTTATATGTCGTTATCATGTGTCCCCTATCCCTCCTATTCTCCAGTGTCGTCAGGTCGATTTCCTTTAACCTTTAATGGCAGGTCTTGCCCCCTTAGCTTTTGTTGCAACCCTTTGCACTTTTCTGATTTCTTGATGTGCTTGTGTGACATGTGACGTGACGTGTGTGTGTGTGTGTGTGTGTGTGTGTGTGTGTGTGTGTGTGTGTGTGTGTGTGTGTGTGTATGTGTATTTCAGAACATATCCCCAGTTTTTCGAAGCCTATGCTGATGTAATTTTTATTTGTAATACATATTACGAAGAATAAAAGTAACAATAGAGTGGCTGGAGCCATCCACAACTAAGCTACAACTCTGAGCTGAAAATTTAGATGTTTTGATCTGTTTATCATTTTTACCAAACTTTCGGTCCAGGATGGACCGAAATTTCGTCTGTCACTTCCATTCCACCTTATGGGTTAAGAGTGAATAAAACCTCTCAAGTTTGACAGAATTATATTTTGTCATTTTCCTCTGATTTGAAATTACAATGAAGCATTTTACATACCCAGAACTATTAGCTCATTATACTTCTGGCTGAAAGCTATGTAAGTGGATCCTGCCTCCACTAAGGTCGCTTCCCAAACTGTTCCACTTCTGACTACTCTGTGGCTGAAGAAACATTTCTGCCATCCCTGCATTCATCTAGGCTCATAACTTCAGCTTGTGTCCCCTTGTTGTGTCTCTGGGCAATCTCTGGAATATTCTGTTTGAACTACCTAATAATTCTCTCTGTGTATTTTGCATGCAGTTATCGTGTCCCCATTCTCCTGTCCTCCAGTAGTCAATGTGAGGTATGGCCTCGTGACGTACCCTTCTGAGCTCTGAACTAGTCTTGTTGCAAGCCTTTTCACTTTCTAGTTTCTTATGTGCTTGGCAGGTGTGGGTTCCAACCAGCCGCGATACTCCAATATGGGCCTAACGTACACGGTGCATAGGTCCTGAACGATTCCTGCTGAAAGATGTCGGAATGTTGTTCTGAGGTTTCCATAGGCCCCATGCTGCAGCAAAGCATTTGGTTGATGTGCGCTCTGAGGAGATGTGCTCGTGTTATACTCTCTTTCACCCCAAGATCTTTTTCTCTTGAGTGAGGTTTGCAGTCTCTGGCCCTCAGACTGTACTCCAGCTCCAGGTCTTTGTCTTCCTCAATCTTCATGACTTGCACTTGTGGGGCTGAACTCCAGGAGCCAATTGCTGGACTCAGGTCTCACAGGTGCCTGTCCAGACCCCTTTGTAGTTCTGGTTTGCCTGATCGGTAACGTAGAATTCTTCTCATCGAACTTCACATCATCTGCAAACAGGACACTCGAGTCATTCTTCCGTTGCCGCGTCGTTCACAAATACCAGAAACAGCACTGGTCTCAGGACTGCCCCTGTGGGACCCTGCTGGCTACAGTGCCCACTCACACCCTGCCACGTACCAAGGATCTGCCAAGGTCTTTCCTGCACAAGTATATTCCTGATCCATTGTGGTGCTTCCTGTTATCCCAACTTGGTCCCTCCGCTTATGCACTAATCTTCTTGTGGAACTGTGTCAAACGCTTCCTCTTGCAGTCACAGTGTACAATCCACCCAATTCTCTCTCTCTTTGTCTTACTGCTAAGTCACTATGTCATAGAACCCAGTAGGTTTGTGGTACAGGATTTCCTGTCCTGAAACCATGATGATCATTCTTTCTAGGTGTTCCACCTTTCTCTGATAATTTTCCATGACTTTGTATACTATATGTCAATGACACTGGTCTGTAGTTTAGTGCTTCATGTGTGTGTGTGTGTGTGTGTGTGTGTGTGTGTGTGTGTGTGTGTGTGTGTGTGTGTGTATACATGTGTATAAAGTGTGTAATTTCTAGTAGTATAAGTGCTTTTGCAACATTTAAGGTCTCGTATGGGTCTAAAAAACATTTGGTGTTTGTATTTATAAATATTTGGTCTGACTAGAGCTTTCATAAATATTTGTGTTTCATTTTGCTAACTCAATTATTTTTTGCATTGAAAGAAATTTGAGGATAAACTGCTCTGGGAAACTTGAAAGTTTAAATAATAAAACGTTTAGTAGATCAGTCCATTAATTTATATATAAAATGAATTCTGGCTATGCATTTCGAGCCTCTGTACCTGAAAGCCACTCAGTATCTTGGAGGTAGACGCAGTTACTGTGGTTAATCTGAGAAATGGATGGTAGCTTCTTCATTTCTGATCATAAAACCTAATAAGAGAACACATCACACTTGTCTGGCTGACAGATGAAAGGAGTGAATAAAGAGGTAGTGTGTTTTTAATGTACAGGAAATTACAAAAAAATATACGACAATTTTTCTGAAGGAGCATTACGAGCCTAAACTGTTTCTATAATCACAACAAACAAACTGCAATGACAACAGTAGCAATTACAAAGACAGCCGCAGTGACAGGAGCAATGACAACCACAATGACAACTCCGCTGACAACAATAATGACAACAATAATCACCGCAGTTATTATGTATTATGATATTAGTACATTAGTATGCAAGTATATATTAATACAGTACACAGTGTGGTTTACGGCAGTTTATTGAGTAAGACGTTTCGAGCACCAGGGAATTCATCAGTTGATACACTCCCTGGTGGACCAGACATCTCAATACATTATTATAAACCACACACAGTACTTAATAATATAGCAGTCATTATTGTAACCACACATTTAACTTGCCAACCCAAACCACCTCGGCATCTGCTCGCTTTTTCTTTTAACCAACCACACAATCTCTGGTAATTATAAAGAACACTTGCTCTTAGACACTGCTTTTAATTAGAGGAGTTTTAATTTAGTTTAGTGATAACATACAGCAAAACACGATGAAATTACATTCAATTTGTCACCAGATATGAAAAAAATTCAACCTGCCCTAACGTCATACTTGATATGGGCGTAGATTTCAACGTTAAGTTCTTTCGCCGAGGAATCCCGTTGTCAAACTTGCCACGGCCATATTTATTAATTTGCATATTTGTGGTTAAACATAGGTTTAGTAGGTAATAATTTGTATTAGATGAACTCTGAATAAATTTAGACACGTTCAATGTCAGTGCTGATCGAAAAGAGGTATCCTGTACTGTATACGTCAGACTTATATCTCAATGATTGGAGAAAGGTATCCCCAGTAATATTTAACCTTAGTCAGTCCCTGTACTTCAATGATCACAGAGAGGTAATCCCAGTATTACATTACTCCTAACACCACAGGTCTTTGAAGAAGCCACACTAATATGCCACTACCTGCTCCAGGCCTGATTCATGAACTCATGTTGTACTCCTCAACTATGTCCAGAGGCTGCTAGCATCACAAAACCCCAGACAGAGTAATTGTAGCTGGAAACCCTCAGGAGACCTAGGTCCTACAACTGGAGATCAATAATTTCAAGAGGACCAGGAGTTTTCAATACACTTTATTACTAGTTGGCAAGCCGCTGCTTTCCACTTGACTTCTACCACTATATATACTAGTTTATTAGTCATCAATGTATTAGGACTGAAAACCAATGTAGAAATATTTCCTTTAATGAAATGTCCTGAATCACATAAGTGTCTTTTCCACATTCACGTAGGCTTTCATACTCATTTCAAAGAAGGCCTTATTTACTCGTAGGCACTACATGACATTTCGATCTATAATCGACAACTGGCGCTACAGTCGCAATAACAACAACCGGTCTGCTCACAAACTATATTAATTAACGCTGAAAGTTCAAACTGATAAGAAAAATTTGAGATATGTTAATGGAAACCCATGATGCGGCAAAACTAATTCAGATAATATAGGCATCTGCTATCGGGAAATACTTAATAAAAACTTCTTTATACATAGAACGTTGATAAATCGACACTGGGTGATGCACCAGAAAAGCTAAAAAAAAATATGAGGATAGGATGCATATATACATCAACACAAACTGAAAAGAGAGAATTAATTAATAAGGTATAGCAATATATGGCAGTGAGAGACGGGCAGTGACTTGGACAGTCAGAATGATGATAAAGTTGAGGAAGTAGTCTCCACGAGTGGAGTTTGTTGTTCCTGTCATGGTCAACACACAGATAAATTGTCTTTCACTCACTCACTCACCCACCTCCCCTTGTCACCCATCTCTCCTTGTCACCCACCTCTCCTTGTCACCCACCTCTCCTTGTCACCCACCTCTCTGTTACTCTCCTCTCCTTGTCACCCACCTCTCTTACTCCCTGCCCCTCCCCCACCCTTCGCCTTCCACTTCCCACTCTTCAATCTCCCTATTTCCACCCTTCATCCTCTCCCCTTCCACCTCTTCAATCTCTTTCCTTCAATTCTTTCACCCTCCTTTCAACTCACCTCCTCCTTCAACCCCAACTACTCTTCAACTTCACTCTTCCTCCCCACCTTCTGCCTCCTTCACCTCGCCTCTTCAGCCCTTCACTTCAGTTCCTCACCTGCCCTCAGCTCTTCATCAGCCCCTTCCAGCCCTCTTCACTTCCTGCCCGTTCAGCCTCCTTCACCTAAGCCCTCAGCCTTTCACTCTGCCCCTTTAATCCTTCACTCTGCCCTTCCAACACAGGCAAGAAATCAGATAAAACTAATGCACAGTAATCAATCTTGTATTGTCCCTGGCATAATAAAATCTATTGAAGAAAAAAAGCTTCGGAGTCTTACATCGAAATGGTCTCTGACCAACCTATCCTTATTTTAATACTTAAATTTTCCTAGCACTAATTTATTAACGTTCCTAGTAACTCAACAAATAGTATTTTGTTTTGGAATGGAGTTAGGTTAGGTAAAGATAGGTTGGATTTAGACTGTAAATAGAGTACAAGGCATCATACTCACATTTATAAGCAGGCATTCTGTTAGGTTTGATTACTTAAGTCTATTGGAAAATTATATTTAGCCACAAATGTGAAATTTTGAAGAAAGGCCGCAAAACGTCTGACAACGTGTTGGTCAAGAGTAAACAAGACGTACAAATCGACACGAGTATCACTGGAGGTGCGAGACTGGGTATACTTGACGCATGAGACATCTTGTCGATAATACCTCCAGTTTGGTTTCTACAAATATTGGTAAGTAGAAAAGAAAACACGAACGGGTGGTATGGAACACATGGCCAGTAGTCCGCACCAGGCCAGTAAGTCGCTGGACCAACTGGCTACAATGAAATTCATCCGTTCACCCGTTCCATGGCTGGACTGCAATCATGTTATTACGATTTAGTGTGAATAATTTTATGAAAGTATGAGCGTATGTAGCAAAAAAAATGACTAGATGCTAATAAGTGAAACTGAGTGCACTTAGACATTACTAATGTATTCGCAGGTAAATGAAGAAAAAACAAATGAGGAGCTTCGGTTGGATTCTTTCTGAGAGTTCACAGTATCTGCAGCCCAAGTGCTTAGAGGAGGTTATATTAGGTAAGATTCGTCTGGAAACGGCAATTGTTTCCTGATGTAGGTCTCAATCACATGACAGACTCTCTCTCTCTCTCTCTCTCTCTTCTCTCTCTCTTCTTCTCTTATATATATATATATATATATATATAGAGAGAGTATATATAGATATATATATATATATATATCATTATTTCGTTACACAGTCCTTCACACTTCATTCAGAATGACAGACAAAAGACCGAGAAAATATTTTCATCATTCAAGAATGTGACAGACGGATCGCTTCTCTGAGAGTGCATTTTGTTATTATTTCTTGTGACACTTGATGATCTTAACAGATAAACACGTTTAACCAATCAAAGCTTGTTCTAAGGTGTCTGTCTTTACTTCATTAGGAGAAAGAAAAGGAGGTAAAGGCGAAGAAAGATGGAAAAGGAAATATAGAAAAAAGAAAGTGAAAGCTGGAAAATGGAGGATAAGGAGAAGGAAAAGGAATAGAGGAAGGATAAAGGACACCCACCAACACTCCATACCACCACACCTGCATTACCTTCACCTGAAGCACTAGCAACAGACCCACCACCACCATCACAACAACCACCAACACACTCCCAACCACCAACACCAAAAACACCTCCACCACAACCAATAACACACTCCTAACCACCCACACCAGAAACACCTCTACAGCAACCATCAACACACTAAATCACCCATAGCCAGAGCCTCCACTCACCACCATTCTCATCACCACCATCACAATCACCAGTAAACATCACACCAATGTCAAACACAACATTAAGCTAAAGCCACTCGCAGCATCGCTGGAGACTTACACACTGCATCATTTGCAT
>NC_091325.1:16616073-16688573 GCF_038502225.1 Cherax quadricarinatus
CATTAGAACTGGACAAGATTCCAATGCTCTATTTATTCACGTGAGAGATTTTAACCATCCAATTGATTTTCAAAAAGTTGAGAAAGTTGTATCAAGCAAGTCCATGGTTGACAGAAATATAATTGAATCTTGTTTCATAAAAAGCAGTTTTGAAAATAATATGAATATTTCCTTAGGTTTATATAAATTAGATTAATTTATAATTAATAAAATTTGGTTAGAGTTTAATAATACATTGGACAAATAATAAACCTTATTTCTTTGGTAGAATAATTTGTTAGTGGGATGTTGTGAGGATCTGTCTAGTTGGACCAGCGGACCTACTGCAGTGTTCCTCTTTTCTTATGAGTCCGGTATTGTCGCGCGTCAGGTGTTTCTTTGTTGTGGAGGATGACTGTGAGGTGTGGTCTAAGCCCTTTAATTGCCTTCCTTTGATGTATTACTTTCATAGTTCCTTGACAATGTGAGTAGTCACGAAAGCGCTTGGAATTTTACTACTCTTTCACATTGGTTGTTTTGCATATTTTAAAATCACCTGTTTACTGTGATCTTATTGTATATATATATATATATATATATATATATATATATATATATATATATATATATATATATATATATATGAGAGAGAGAGAGAGAGAGAGAGAGAGAGAGAGAGAGAGAGAGAGAGAGCGTCTCACTAGACGACTCGAGGCAGTACTAAACAGGGTACCCAGCTGATGTTCAGTCTTATCTGTTGCTCTCAAAGTCGGACACGGTCAAATAATCGCCCTAATTACCGGCTACTGGAGCTCCTCGAGAGTTAACTACCGCCCGGGTCATTCAGTCGAAAGGAAAAAATGAATCGACTCTATTCACGGCTCGTAATTAACTACTTCATTGGTTGTGTACGGAGAGATTCGCACAGCCATAAGCCTGGTAACGTAGCGCTAGCAGCCCCTGAACGCCTCGAGTGAACTGTTGTAGCGTCTGAAAGATCTCCGTCAACAATAACAGTTTTCTACACCATCAAGATTAGCAGTTATCCGACTAGCACAACAGACTCCTGCACCACTAGTAAACAGTGGCAGCGTAAGAAAAGTCTCCATCAACAAGAGAAGTGTTCTATACCGTTAAGATCAACAGTTATCCGACTAGAACAACACACTCTTACACCACGAGTGATAACTGAACATATTTCAACGTTTCCTAGTTACGCAGTACTACCTTGTTGTCGTTTTCTTAATTTTTTAATCGTGGATAAGTATTTGTTTTTAATGTGTTTAGGTGGCGAAATCTAATCTAACCCAACCTTAATTAAAGTAAACATTGTTTGTCACTTTACAAAGGGTTAGGAAATTAACGATGGAGACCAAGTAAGCAAAGTTATAGTGGATGAATGGTTCAGAGAACCGACATGTTGATAAATTAGACACATGTGCAACTCTTGGGTATCTTTATTGAGGAAACGTTTCGCCACACAGTGGCTTCATCAGTCCATACAAAAGAGAATCTTGAAGAACAGGAGGAGAATGAGGTAATCAGTCCCTCAACCTTGAGTCGATGTGGTCAGTCCACATCGACTTAAGGTTGAGGGACTGATTACCTCATTCTCCTCCTGTTCTTCAAGATTCTCTTTTGTATGGACTGATGAAGCCACTGTGTGGCGAAACGTTTCCTCAATAAAGATACCCAAGAGTTGCACATGTGTCTAATTTATCATCAAAGTTATAGTGAACGGAGAATAGGCTGGCTGAAGGATCCTGCCTCAGTAGAGGGGATGGAAGGATGGCTTGGGAGCAAGTCTTGTAAAGATCCTCTAATTCCCTGATCACAGCACAACCACTTAAGAAAGCAGCAGCTTACGTCTGTATGAAGACCACTTTTATTCCACTACTGCATAAACATAAGAACATAAGAAAGCAGGGACATTGCAACAGGCCTACTGACCCATGTGGAGCAGGTCCATGTCCCCCCCCACCCCGGATTAGCTCAATGACCCACCCAGTCTGGTCACCTCCACTCAAGGAAGGAGCACGGCACCAGACCCAGCAGCAAAAGCTAGTCAAATCTAACTCACACCCACCCACACCCACTCATGTATTTATCTAACCTATTTTTAAAACTACACAACGTTTTAGCCTCAATAACCGGACTCGAGAGTTTGTTCCACTCATCCACAACTCTATTACCAAACCAGTGCTTTCCTATATCCTTCCTGAATCTGAATTTTTCCAACTTGAAACCATTGCTACGAGTCCTGTCTTGGCTGGAAATTTTCAGCACGCTATTTACATCCCCTTTATTTATTCCTGTTTTCCATTTATACACCTCGCTCATATTCCCCCTAATTCTACGCCTTTCGAGAGAGTGCAGATTCAGGGCCCTCAGTCTATCCTCATAGGGAAGATTTCTGATATATGGGATCATCTTTGTCATCCTCCTCTGTACGTTTTCCAGAGCATTTATATCCATTCTGTAATACGGTGACCAGAACTGAGCAGCATAGTCTAAATGAGGCCTAACCAAGGATATATAGAGCTGAAGAACAACCTGAGGACTTCTATTATTTATACTTCTAGATATGAAGCCAAGAATTCTGCTAGCTTTATTGCGAACACTAATGCACTGTTGTCTTGGTTTTAGATTACTGCTAACCAGAACTCCTAAATCCTTTTCACAATCAGTAGTATTAAGATCTACATTATTTAGTTTATATGTTGCATTGTTATTTTCCTGTCCAACATTTAGAATTTTGCATTTGTCTATATTAAACTGCATCTGCCACTTCTCCGACCGTTGCATCAGTCTATTCAAATCATCCTGGAGTGCTCTAGTGTCCTCATTAGAATGAATTGGCCGGCCTATTTTGGTGTCGTCAGCAAATTTGCTTATGTCGCTATTCATTCACTCATCTATGTCGTTTATGTAAATTGTGAACAACAATGGGCCCAACACTGACCCCTGTGGAACACCACTTTAGACGTGCCCCCATTCTGATTTCTCCCCATTTATGCAAACTCTCTGCTGCCTATTTGTCAGCCATGCCTCTACCCAGGAAAAAATTTCTCCTCCTATTCCGTGTGCCTTAAGTTTCCTAAGTAGCCTCTGATGTGGAACTCTATCGAAAGCCTTACTGAAGTCCATATACACAATATCGTATTCATTACCATGATCTACCTCCTCAAACACCTTAGTGAAAAAAGTTAGTAAATTCGTAAGACAGGAGCGCCCCTTTGTAAAACCGTGTTGAGATTCATTAATCAATCTATGCCTCTCAAGATGGTTACGAATTGCTTCGGCAATTACTGATTCCATAAATTTTCCCACTATGGAGGTAAGGCTTATTGGTCTATAGTTCTAAGCCAAGGACCTGTCACCCGCCTTGTAAATAGGTATTACATTTGCCATTTTTCACTTATCAGGCACTATGCCAGTTTGTATTGATATGTTAAAAAGGTTAGCCAAAGGTAAGCTAAGGTCCTCTTCACATTCCTTTAACACCCTTCCAAACAGTTCATCAGGGCCTGGGGATTTGTTAGCATTTAGTTTATCTATCTGTCTGAGGACCATGTCACTAGTTACCGCTATCGTGCATAGTTTATTATCGTCCTGTTCTACATAATCTCTTATTTCTGGAATATCGCTAGCATTTTCCTGGGTGAAAACTGAGAGGAAGTAGGTATTGAGAATTTCACACATATCCTTATCACTGTCAGTGATCTGACCAGAGTTACTGTTAAGTGGGCTTATCTTGATCCTAATCTTACTTCTGTATACCTGAAAGAACCCTTTTGGGTTAGTCTTTGAATCCCTTGCGACTTTTTTGCTTTTCTTATTCCCTATTTATTTCTCTCTTTAATTGAATATATTGATTTCTTAACTGCACATCCCCTCTTTTGATACGCCTATATATGCCTCTCTTTTGACCAATGAGATGTTTTAATCTATTGTTCATCCATTTGGGATCAATTTTGTTAGATCTAATTTCCCTACTCGGAACAAAAGTTGTCTGGGCAGCTAGAACTATGCTCTGAAAAACGTCATATTGGCAACCAAGATCACCTACCTGACCTATAGTCAGGACATCCCAATTTAGCCCACCCAGGTAATTTTTCAGTTCCATGAAGTCAGCCAAGCGAAAATCTAGGACAGAGATTTGATTGCAGTTATCTGGGTAATTCCATGATATATTGAAACTAAGTGATTTGTGATCACTTTCCCCAAGCTCATCAATAACCTCAAGATTATTAATTAGTGACTCTTTGTTGGTAAGAACCAAGTCAAGCAGATTGTTTCCTCTAGTTGGTTGTCACAACCTGTTCTAAAAAGCAATCCTCAACCGTATCAAGAAAGTCACTAGACTCAAGATTTCCTGTCATATTGTTGCAATCAATTTGTCTAAAGTTAAAAATCTCCCATTAACACAACATTTTCATATCTAGATGCCTTATGAATTTCGTCCCATATCAGCTTACTGCACTCCCTATCAAGGTTTGGGGGCCTATAAATCACACCCAAAATTAATTTGTTACGACCCTCGAGAAACTGTAGCCAAACAGATTCTGTGTCCCATGTTTCTAATCTTATATCATGTCTAAGATAACAATTTAAATTTTCTCTGACATACATCGCCACTCCACTACCCTTACTGTTGACCCTATCAGTGTGGAATAGTTTATAACCCTGTATGTTGCAGTCAGAAGGCATTTCTCTATCTTTCAGGTTGAACCAGGTCTCTGCTATACCAATAATATCTATATTACCTACACTTGCAAGTAATCTTAGTTCATCTATCTTATTTCTTAGACTCCTACTATTTGTATAGTAAACCTTAAGGGAGCTAGTCACTTTTTGCCCTCTACTATCTCTCCTTGTTTGTTGATCAATCGATTTGCCATTACTAGCAACTTTATTTTGAATATTGTCTTTTAAACATATTACTAGGGTATCCTGGTAATATCAACGGTTTTCAGTCCTAGTACTGCAACCTGATTGTTTCCCACAAATACCCATACCTCTATAATCTATCAGTTTAAAGTGATAGACAAATCATCAATTACCCTCTCAATCGAATTGGCTAATGCAACCACTCCATCCCCAGAGAGATGAACGTCCCCGCGGCCCGGTCTGTGACCCCATTCCTTGCATACATATCACGTTTGCCAAAGAATAGGTCCCAGTTATCAATGAATGGGATTGCAAGTTTCTTGCAGTACCTGTCTAGCCAGCAATTTATGCCAATTGCCCTAGACATCCATTCATTGCCCACTCCCTTTCTAGGCAAGATGCTACATATGACTGGGATCCCTCCCTTAGACCTAACTACTTCTATGGCTGACCTGTATTTATCCAGCAGCTCCTGTCTCCTGCCCTTCCCAATGTCATTACCCCAAGCACTAAGATAATGGGCTTGTTCCCATTACCTGACATAATATTACCCAACCTGCTGACTATGTCACCAATACCAGCTCCAGGAAGGCACACCCTCTGTCTGACCTTTCTGTCTCTGTTACAAAAAGCACGGTCCATATATCTTACCTGAGAATCTCTTACTATTAAAATATTGGTAACTTCAGTGGTAACTTCAGCCTTACTAACCACTGAAGTGCACTCATCCTGGAGAACAGAGAATCGATTTCCTACTTTCACATCTTCTCTGTTAACCCTCCTTATCTTCCTTCTTCCTGAACTGTGAACCACTTGCCACTTAAAGCGACTGCCACTATCACTGCTAGTGACCATTTCCTCCTTACCAGCTAAATCCTTCTCACACTCGCTCCCAAACTCATCTAGGCGAAGCTTCAGCCTCCTATTTTCCTCCTGAAGAAGTAGAACCTTCTTCAACACTTTAACCTGAGATTCTAAAACACTACAACACTTGCCTTCAGCCATAATCTATTTCCATCCTCTGCCACCCTTTTTCTTTCCCATTCCTTCCCAATGCTATGGTCAAAATTGCATTGCACTGCTTTGAAGTGTTATGAGCGCATATTACCGAGAATATGAAACAGATCTTAGAAAATGAAGATAGAAAAATCTAGAGGGCAATCTGACTTATCTTTTAAGTAGTGAAAAGCAAAAGTTGGGAGAGAGCAAGTAATGGTAGTGAGGTAAAAGGTAATAACAGGGAGGCAATTATAAATGGTGGAGAGGCAATAAGTAGTGGTAGCAAGAATATAAGTGGTGATAGTGAGGCAACGCGGGGTGGTATTAAGGTAAAATAAGTGACACTAAGTGCACGAAAGTGGTGGCAGAGAGGCAATAATTTTAAGACAGTTGTCGTAGTTGGTAATCATAAGAAAGTAGTGGAAGGAAGGCAGTTAGTTAAGGAATGTCAAAGTAGGAAGGCAATAATTAAATAAAAGTGGTGATAGAGAATCAACAGGTACACCGAAGTAGTGATGGGAAATCAATAAGCACAAGAAAGTAGTGGTAGGGAATCAATAAGTGCACAAAAGTGGTGGCAAGGAATCAATAAGTGTACGAAAGTGGTGGCAAGGAATCAATAAGTGTACGAAAGTGGTGGTAAGTGGGGCAATAAGTGAAGGAAAGTGAGCAGTACAAAAAAGAAGAAAATGTGTTAGATAAGGAGAGCAGAATGGCACTAAAAGAGAATTAAGTCTTTAACAGATGGAGAAAGAATTTTAAGAGCTATCTGGAAGATGGCGCGATAGAAGACGTACAGTATTGGCTCTGTGGGTTCCAGATAGAACTATAGACAGATATTACATAGACAGATATTACAGGAGAGAAGTAAATATTGACTATAGAATGAAGGGGAAAAAATACGGTTTCGTTGAAAAGGGAGACGAGTGAAGATGAAGGTAAATAAGTTTGATACAGAATAAAGGGAGATAGGTAGGATTCCTTTGATCAAGAGCCCATCACCAGAATCAAATAGCCTCACTAGAATGATGGGGGGGGGGAGACGCAAGCTCAGTTTTCATGCGTCAAGATCCCCCTCACCCTGCGTCACACACCTACAAACTAGGCAGGTCAGCAACCCACAACACCCACACCCACAATACAGGTGGAAGTCTCCCACATCACCCATGCTCGCACCCACAGTACAAGTCAAAGCCTCCCCACAGCACCCACGCTCACGCCTACAAATCTTGGTCTTCCCAAAACACCCTCGGCCACAACACAGCTCAACACTTTTACATTTTATTAGAAAAACCGGAAATCAGATGAATAAACCACACATACAACTCATGGGAATCTATATTTTGGAGACGTTTCGCCAACCAGTGGCTTCATCAGTGTAATACAGAGAATAATACAGGAGACGGTGGAAGACAGGAAGTAGAGGCTTGAGGTTATTTGTCCCTCAATCTAACATCAAGGGTTTGTGTCTTCCACGTCTCCAGTATTCTAGTTCACGAAACATGAGCAGACACTGAGGACAATTTATTTCGGCAATGTTTCGGTTCTAGAACCTTGTTTACTCTCATGATGAGTAAACAAGCTGCGTGGACCGATACCTTTCCATTATCAAGTATCTAAAGTGTTTGCTCACATGTCTTTAACCACAACTTGTTGGTATATATACCAGGTATTCATCGCCTCCTATACTATTCTCTGTTTAGTATTAATAAAGCCACTGGAGAAACGTCTGCATAACAGAGATATCCAAATGCTGCATGTGTCTCATTCATCTGTAAGTCAGCAGCCTCCTAACAACACCCACGCCCACACACACAAATACTGGTCAGCATTTCCACAACACCCACGCCCACACACGCAAGAAACAAGTCAGCATTTTCAGAACAACCACGCCCACACATACAAAATACAGGTCAACAGCTTACCCACAACACTCACACCCACACATACACGACAGGTCGGCCTCCCCACAACACCTACACTCATGCAAGACAGGTCGGCCTCCCCACAACACCTACACATATGCAACACAGGTCAAGAGCCTCCCCACAACACACACATGCAACACAGGTCAACAGCCTCCCCACAACACATACCCACACCACAGATCAACAGCCTTCCCGCAACACCCACATCCACACACCACAGATCAACAGCCTCCCCACAACACCCACACCCACACATCAACAGCCTCCTCACAACACCCACACCCACACACCACAGATCAACAGCCTCCTCACAACACCCACACCCACACACCACAGATCAACAGCCTCCTCACAACACCCACACCCACACACCACAGATCAACAGCCTCCTCACAACACCCACACCCACACACCACAGATCAACAGCTTCCCCACAACACCCACACCACAGATCAACAGCCTCCTCACAACACCCACACCACAGATCAACAGCCTCCCCACAACACCCACACCACAGATCAACAGCCTCCCCACAACACCCACACCACAGATCAACAGCCTCCCCACAACACCCACACCACAGATCAACAGCCTCCCCACAACACCCACACCACAGGTCAATAGTCTCCCCACAACACCCACGACCCTCATATGGATTTAAAGTATAAAAAGCCTCGAAGCTTTCCGTAAAAATTCTTGTGTTTTGATGGCTTCCAGATCCCTGGCGAGAATCTCTGGGATGAAGGAGCGTCTTAGCGCGATTATATTGATCGATAAGAGAATGATAAAGAAGATAAAAGTGTGATCAGGAATCCGTTTGAGATGCTGGATGCTGAGCGGGAGTCTGTGTCTGATCCCGGGGCTTAGAAGCTACGAGTCAAGGGGCAAAACTTCTCTAAAATAATGGTGGATAATTCGGTGCTTTTGATCGCCATCGTTAAGCCCGGGGCAAGAGAAAAGTAGATGTCTCATATAATCGCATTAAGAAGACATTGCACACCAGTGTTAAGAAGAGATTCAACTATTTCAGTTAAGGAGGTTACCTTAATGTGTTACCTTAACGTGTTACCTTAACGTGTTACCTTAACGTGTTACCTTAACGTGTTACCTTAATGTGTTACCTTAACGTGTTACCTTAACGTGTCACACCAATGTCAAGTGGAAGTATCACTAAGAATTAAGTGAACCAACAAGGTTCACGCAGCATTATTATTATTATAATCAAAAAGAAGCGCTAAGCCACAAGGACTATACAGGGTTCATGCTGCAGCTCTAAAAATTCTACACACATCTTTCCTCAATACATCGATACCCCGTAAATCCACAGATTATATTATGATAAATAAGAAAATATGTGAACACTCGGTATAAATCAGACAGACAGACGACATGGAATGAATCACAGACAGAGTCGTACACAAATCATAGAAAAGCAACTGTGTTTCGGTAGCTGTGCCGCCAGAAAATGGTATCCCCGTATAATACCATTTAAACTCCAGTATCATAATGTCTGTTTTCCTCTGGGTAAGCAGTTAGGAAGCTGATAATACTGATGATAATGATAGAGATAAAATATACCTTGATGCTGACAAAGGATAACAGATAAGTCTACGGACACACAGAAACCACCGGAAAATACAGTCCCCCCCCCCCCCACTAAAAAAAGGGAAGATTGCAAAAACTTTGTTAAAGAAAATGAACATCACGCATGAAAGGAATAGCACAGAGTGCGGCATAAAGTTTTAATGCGGTTAAATATTAGCCGCGAACATCTGAAGGTTTTCAGAAGAGGCAGTCACAAGTTATCACATGGAAACTAATATCCATTTTTTTCAGTAATAATGAAAAATTGGTACCTACACAGCCAAAAATCAATTTAAACTCTTCCACTAGGAGAAATACACCAGAACTTAAGGTTTAAAACAAATCGGAGGAGACATTTCTCCAGTTGCTGCACGGATATCAACTAGTTTATTAAATTTGGCAAATTAAAATTTATACATACAAACCATAATGAATGCAAAGCATCCTTTGAGAAAAATATCTCAGGCTAAAAGTTTGAAGTTGACTAGATGTGGTCTTTAGTTATCGCACATACTCCAACAATTCTAAGTTTATTAACTCTGTAAGTATCGTAGATAATTTGTCCTTTTTTCTGGGATACTTGAGAATTGATCCCCAGACTCCTGAGACCATAGACAAGGGTATAACCATTCAGCTCAGCGGAACAATAACTGTTAGTAAATTGGGAAATTTACACCTACACAACCTAAACTCAAAAAATATTTTTCTTATACTATTCATCAACCATCAATAATTGAAATCGTTCAGACGAGGGCTATTTTAATTACTTCAAGGGAACAATAACGTATTATTTTAGAAACAGACCTGGCAAATTGGCACCTGCACGTTTCGTTAGGTATCCTAACAATCTTCAAAGTCAAATACAACAGTGTTGTTAGAAATCTGAAACCGATCAGTAGAAGTTTTCTTAAGTTTTCGTACGGAAACCTAAAATCGGGAATGGCGGATATAAAATCAACCAAAGGGAATTCGCATCTACCAGAACTTCCATAGCCTTCCTTAATTATGGTTAACCAGCATTCAAAATTTGACGCCGATCGGATAAGGCGTTCTAAAGTAAGAAATGAGAACCTTGGAAGAAGAAAAACAAAAGTTAATTACGTGATGATATCTCTTCGAGGATACCTAATAAGAGCCTAAATAAATAGCTGACCTTTGTTACTCCGCGCCATCAAGAATGATTAATTGCAGACTACATCAGACTACGTCTGAATTATATATCCCACGTTGTTATCTAATATCTAGAAAGTTTTGCCTCTAACTGTAGGGGATATGATTGAGACTAGGAAGGTGCCGAAGGGATTAAGAGTTAGCTTAGGGACTATAAGATATGGCTTAAATAATGGGTTTGGTATGGGCCAACGGGTAAACAGCCGCAGGGGCCGAAGTATTTGGAAGGAAGGTCATATAGGAATGTGGAAGACAAAGTAATTGACACACAGGACTAGAAATCGCCTGTGGTTTAGGTCACAGTCTAGGATTCTAGTCAGCTAAAAACAAATCTCCGGTTATAACTATATCTTCGGACGCGAGTGAAAACCCACATGTATCACCAGTGTCTAGCCAAATGAGGAATATATGTAACATTCCCCTGGGCAACATCCCCAAGACACCATCCCCAAGACACCATCCCCAAGACACCATCCCCAAGACACCATCCCCAAGACACCATCCCCAAGACACCATCCCCAAGACACCATCCCCAAGACACCATCCCCAAGACACCATCCCCAAGACAACATCCCCAAGACAACATCCCCAAGACACCATCCCCAAGACAACATCCCCAAGACAACATCCCCAAGACAACATCCCCAAGACAACATCCCCAAGACAACATCCCCAAGACAACATCCCCAAGACACCATCCCCAAGACACCATCCCCAAGAAAACATCTCCATGACAACATCCCCTAGACAGCATCTCCCACACAAAATCCTTAAACACAGCATCACCCAACCCACGACAACACCCACAAGACAACATCCCCGAGCCAACATCCACAGGACAACACCCACAAGACAACATTCACAAGGCATCTATGAGACATCCACAAGATAACATTCACAAGACAACACCAACAAGACAACACCCATAAGACAACATACACAAGACAACACCAACAAGATATCCCCAGGACAACACCCACAAGACCAGTAATGCCGTGGGTTTCCAGCAGACACCATTTAACCAGCGTTCCGTCAGTAGAGGAAAATTATCACAGAGGCTTCCTTAGTCTCCTTCACGTCAGAGCCACTCAGCCACCCTGACCCTTCAACACACCCCAACACACTGGCAATAACCATGATACAGCTTATAATCTTGTCTTTCACTGTGTTTTCTGGGACTCCCGACCTTATTGCGAAAGTGCTTTTGCACTCTAGTACGTCTGCAGCACCTCCCTACCTACCATATTTCATAATTATGTTAGCCATTCTCGCTCAAGTGGTACTAGGGACTTGAGCGGTATCGAAGATAATGCACCATATTGGGGTTTTCCTGTTAAGCTGATGAACAATTTCTAGTTAACGAAAACAATGCAAATAAGTACACCGGAATATGTATTCACTAATGATGTGAGTGGAGGAGAGAGATAGTGCAGACACTCATAGCTCAGTAGTACAGCTCACAATATATAGGATTGTGAGCAGATGCAAGGAGGAAGTCTCCATACATCTGCAACCCATGTTAACTTAGTGGTAAATACTTATTTATTAGTCGACAGATGCGGGTCGAATCCTAGGGAGGAGAGTGTGACCCCAGCGGTGATAAGTCGCACTGCTTCACTTTCTTAGTTTATCACTGGTTAGCAACACTACAGTGTTTACCTCTCCGAGAAACACTTGTTATACCTCCCGGCACTGTCGTAGAGTACTTTAAAATTTGATAAAGAAAAGATCCACCACAATAGTATGAAAAGTTTACAAAATCTGGGGTTAATTTAGGTGTACTCTTACAATGAATTTAAAATGATCTTTTAGCGAGTTAAAATATTAAGAAAATCAATTTATATTATTCTTTCATTATCAACTATTTTAATAACTTTTATAAATCAAGGTAAACGGTGAGTCATTTTTAATTTTGAAAGCGAGGTGACTCCATTATTATTATTATTATTATTATTATTATTATTATTATTATTATTATTATGGGAGGCGGCAAATACGAAAGAGAAAATCAAGTTTCCTCTTAAGAAGGAGAGAGCAGCTCCAATTCTTTGGTTCATTATCCCTTCCCCAAACATCATGGCATCTCCCTGGAAGGTGAACAGTTTAAATTCTCCTGAGCTATTGCTTTAAAGTACGTTTATTGAGGTACCTTAGCTTTGTAGATGTGTACAGTGGTGGTCGCACATTACAACATGTGTCTTACTTATGAAGGATAACCCGCAAAAGAAGTTTTGCACAGCTACGTAATTCCACTGTGGTTCCTGGCTTCCTGTGATAGTATTATTCCGGTGCGTAAGTCATACAAATGAGCACAAAGAGCTCTCAAGCAATGCTGTTTTAGGATTACATAATCAGAATTACTGTGAGGAACATGGGCCTCTGATAACATCAGGAAACCTGAAGAGTTTACCTGAAGAAGACCAAGAGTGACTCGGCTCTTTTTCTCGTGTATCGTTGGAACGTCGCTGTCCAATATTCACAGATTAACTTCAAGGTTTATTAAATATTAATCTAAGGTGTTCCTTTGTAACTTAAAATGAATATGAGACAAGTATGATATTCCTCTTATTAAGCATTTCCCTCAACTAAAAAATTATATATTTAATCAATAACAACACTGGTTCGATCCCCCGGCTACCGCAGTGTTGTTTTAGCCCACCTCATGGTGAGCGAAAATTCATGACGCTCTAACCCACTGGACCATACAATCCTACATGAATCACGCATCCAGCAAAGCTAGGTGCTGTACCGTGATCCGAGAATATTCGAAGCAGTATTGTAACCACCAACAAGTGGTAATGTCCTCGAATCACGGTACAACACCTAGTTCTGCTGGGTACGTGATTCTTGTAAGATTGTATGGCCCAGTGGGTTAAAGCATCGTTAATTTTCGCTCACCATGAGGCGGGCTAAAACAACACGTGTTCGATCCCCAGGCTAGTCGCAGTGTTCTTGATTAAATACCACTCGTTCGTGGTTACACACGTGCGCTTAAAAAAAAGCAAGCGCCTGTTGTTGTCTAAGTGCTCCATTTTTCCCAACAACCAAATGAATGCAGTTACGAAGTGGACTGTGCAGCTCGGCGGACGGAGGTTCGATCCCTCATATTTCGCAATCATTAAGCCCACACAGGTTTATCGCTTCACAGTAATGTAAAATAATGCTCTTATTATATTTCAATTAAAAGGCAAGAGTCTTTATTGCTATGTGCACCACTAATTACGGTTCACTTAGAAAAAGGTGTAGTGAACAGTAAAAATTACGACACCGACCGTCCCTTGTGTTTACGTTTGCTTAGTGAATCAGGTCGTAAACAAGGTGAAGTTGTTTACCCACAGTATTTACAAGTTAAAATGTGATGTAATGACTTAGAAAATCGACAAGTGAAGAATAAGGCATTTGTCCAACATTTGGGATTTACTGAGGAAACGTTTCTCCAGTCAGCTGGGCGAAACGTTTCCCCAATAAAGATTCTCCAGTATTGCACAAGTGTCCCATTCGTCAACGAGTTAAGATATTCATGGCTCTGGGGTCACTACCACAGTTTGAGTGAAAGATTAGGTGTGTATCCCTTATTTGGCTGCATGTATGTTAGCCAGTTGTGTGGTGATAATTTGCCTCTTGGGATATAGTTCAAACTTGGGACATAGTTCAAATTTCCTTTGCCTGCTCAGAGGAAATTTTGAGCTACTGACCTCCCTGCATACTTACCTACCTTACCTAGAGTCTACCTGGAGGTTGTCCCTTGGGTCAGTCAACCCCGCAGACATAAAGCAAACAGGTTACTTAGGTTGAGTGAATCCACTTGTGCCGAAAGATTGTGCTTCAGGTGTTGCATATAAATCTGTTTATATGTTTTGTAGTTGTCTTATTTTTATAAACCCTTTCCATCCTCTTGGGAAGATGCCTGGGTTAAGCCTGGAACGCAGGCGAGAAAGATACATGATAATATACAATTGGAAAATGCTGGAGGGATTAGTACCAAACCTACACACGAAAATCACTCCCTACGAAAGCAAAAGACTCGGCAGGAGATGCAACATTCCCCCAGTGAAAAGCAGGGGCGCCACTTGTACACTAAGAGACAAAATAAGTGTCAGGGGCCCAAGACTGTTCAGCGGTCTCCCAGCATACATAAGGGGGATTACCAATAGAGCCCTGGCTGTCTTCAAGAAGGCGCTGGACAGGCATCTAAAGTCAGTACCTGATCAGCCGGGCTGTGGTTCGTACGTCGGTTTGCGTGCGGCCAGCAGTAAGAACCTGGTTGATCAGACCCTGATCCACCACAAGGCCTGGTATCAGACCGGGCCGCGGGGTCGTTGACCCCCGAAACCCTCTGCAGGTAAACTCCAGGTACTCCAGGTAAGCCTCAGTCAGATAAACGTCTCCGTACCAACCTCTTAAGCTCAACTGGAAATGCTCTTAATTATTCGTTCTTCAAAATATTGTGCCTTTTTTAGTCTCCATGTGGATCATTCAACGCAACACGTGGTGGAGGCTTATTAATCCACCATCTGCTGAGCGCCAGACAGACGGGCTTCCTGTTTGTACTCATCTAGATATCTCCTGCCTCTTTATAAACTATTACTCCCACCTGTTCACATACACACCTGATACTAGCCTCGCAATGTTGAAAATGGTATAAAATACCGATAAGTTGATGATTAAGACACATGTGCAACAGTTGGAACGACACCGTTCCAGACCATGGAGCTGAACTCTTCACGAGGCTGAGGGACTGATCACCTTAAATACTATTTCTCTGATTACATCATTTTCATTTCACTACTACACCTGCTTCCTGTGTTTGACTGAAGAAGCCCACTATGTAGGCGAATGTTTCAACAATAATGATACCCAACTGCTGCAAATGTTTCTTAATCATTAGCCTCGTTATACATAACAGCGCTTGCCTGTTTATCAGCATAAAGTACAATTCTTCGGGTCTAGACTGAAAACGAGTGTTGTTGCTGAGCATTTCCCGAATCCACCCCTTTTGTAAAAGAGTTATTTCGAAAAGGCAGAACTAGAAGAGGAAGCGTTTTTATATACATTGTGGCTACACATTGTAGGGCAATAAAATTCCATATAGTGTGAATTTTGGTGAATACGATTGAAAAAGTACATCCAAAACTGAATTAGCTCATATTATGAAGACCTTTCCATGTCATGTTCCATTTTGGGATGTACATTTTTGATCGTATTTACAAAAATATCGCTCCCTGTAGAGGAATTTTAAAAAGTGAGCTTATAGTATATTAATCACAGATAATAGATATCTTGGTACTACTCATAGTAGATGATTCTGTTAGCCCAAATTCCAGCAATTATTGTTGCAATCTTTTGAGAAAAATGACCATATGTCAACATTACTATTAAAATTTTTTGATCTTCTAACCATGTGATGAATCTCTCAGTAGATAGTCTAAACTAGGAGCGATCATGAATCCCAAATAGGAGCTATCAGTAATTAAAGGAATTTAAGTGAGGAGAACAGTCCAAAATAAGGGCTTTCACCACATATGGTGAGTCAAACAAGGGCACTATCAGCAGCGGGGGTAATTTCCAATGAAATCTTTGGGAAAAGAGGTGAATCCTAAAAAGGGTATATCAGGAAGGGAGAGGAGCCCCAAACAGGAGCAACCGCTAGACTGATACGTCGCAAATGGGAACTAACAGCCGGGTAGGCGAGTTCCATCACGCAGCTTCTCGCGTTCTAATGAATCACTGACCAAACGAAGCTGCAAGAGACGTTACGTCACTGGAGTTTTGACGACAAGACTCATCAAGATATGCTGATGACAGTCACATCTTCCCTTCACTTCTATGAATATAAAAACAAAACACGGCACTTCATTTATGTGATGAACTAATTTTTATCTGGAAATTATTTTCACTGCATTCTGCCCGTTCTGAAAAAAAATTATTTAAGATTTTTTTTTAATATTTTTCACGGAAGTAAAATTTATAATCAATGTTCATTTATGTATATTTAATCTACGGCACAAGGCCTCTCACCTCTCCTTAGCCGGCCTAGTTGAACTCGTTATTGCACAATAGGACTCGCCATGGATTCAAGCCCCACCTTATCCATGATTTGTTTGTAATCGTGTTATTACGATTTCTTGAGTCATGTTGGAGGCTTTGAGGAGACTTGAGCTAGAGCACACCAGAGCCACGCTGGTATGGAAGTCATCTTTAAAAACCTGCATTTGTGGTCACAGTGGTGACCCATGCTAACCTCCCTGTGGTGTATAGAAATATATCTAGTTGGAGTAATCTTTCAGAGCCAGCTGCCTAAGTGGTTAATGCACTGGCCTGTGGTTTTAGGGTTCGCTTGCCATGGGTTCAATCCCCACCCGTTCCGCAATTTAAAATGAATACTATGTGAAAAATCAACTAAGCGCTTAACCCATATAAATCATTCTGAATTGTAACTCTCAGTTCTCCGTCCTGTAATTGTGACCCAGTGTCTGGGCGAGTCACACTTTTGGTTCAGTGGAGTGGAACATTCAACACAGGAAACGAGTCACGTAGCTTGGTTGGTAGTGCGTTTAGCTCACATACTGAGTGTCTGTGGTTTGATCCCCGGTACGGGTAGAAACATTGGGCGTATTTCCTTATGCCTGCTGTTGCTCCTCACTTAGCAGCAAGTAGGTACCTGGATGGTAAAAAAAAACTGGTGTGGGTCGCATCCTGGGGAGTGATAGTATACCTCAGACAGGGCTGGGACTTTGAAATGAGCTGGAGGTAAGTTAACACCTCTTAACCTGTAAAACTGATTTATGTAAAAGATAAAGTTAATAGTTTTGTGTACCGTCCAACAACCTCCACGTCTCTCATCCCCGGTAGACTAAAATTTGTGGAGAGCTTGCAAGATGTTGCAAACATTAATGATATAGAACATCAACAAGCTGATAAATAAAGTACACGTACAACACCTAAATAGGTGATAAATAAGGTACATGAGCAACACCTAAATAGGTGATAAATAAGGTACATGAGCAACACCTAAATAGGTGATAAATAAGGTACATGAGCAACACCTAAATAGGTGATAAATCAGGTACATGAGCAACACCTAAATAGGTGATAAATAAGGTACATGAGCAACACCTAAATGCCTTAATTACCTCATTAAGGCTAAATAACTTAGCATCTTAAAATGACCAGGCCTCGCGGTGGACCAGGGTCTGATCAACGAGGCTGTCACTGCTGGCCGCGCGTAAACTGACGTACAAACCACAGCCCGGCTGGTCAGGTTCTGACTTTTGGTGTGTTGCGCAGGCGAAGTGTCTCGCCAAGAAACATATCCAAGTGTTGCACAAGTATCAGATATATCAGCATTTTGGTGCTGTCATTGATGCAACAATGTCTTGCAGGTTGCAAGACATTGTTGCATCTCACGACGGTCAGACTGGGACATGCTCTTAGCAGAACAAGCCATTCTAGCAGAACAAGCCATTACAGCAGAACAAGTCATTCTAGCAGAACAAGTCATTCTAGCAGAACAAGCCATTCTAGCAGAACAAGCCATTCTAGCAGAACAAGCCATTACAGCAGAACAAGCCATTCTAGCAGAACAAGCCATTACAGCAGAACAAGCCATTCTAGCAGAACAAGCCATTACAGCAGAACAAGCCATTACAGCAGAACAAGCCATTCTAGCAGAACAAGCCATTACAGCAGAACAAGCCATTCTAGCAGAACAAGCCATTACAGCAGAACAAGCCATTCTAGCAGAACAAGCCATTACAGCAGAACAAGCCATTCTAGCAGAACAAGTCATTCTAGCAGAACAAGCCATTCTAGCAGAACAAGCCATTCTAGCAGAACAAGCCATTCTAGCAGAACAAGCCATTCTAGCAGAACAAGCCATTCTAGCAGAACAAGCCATTACAGCAGAACAAGCCATTACAGCAGAACAAGCCATTCTAGCAGAACAAGCCATTCTAGCAGAACAAGCCATTCTAGCAGAACAAGTCATTCTAGCAGAACAAGTCATTCTAGCAGAACAAGTCATTCTAGCAGAACAAGCCATTCTAGCAGAACAAGTCATTCTAGCAGAACAAGTCATTCTAGCAGAACAAGCCATTCTAGCAGAACAAGCCATTCTAGTAGAACAAGCCATTACAGCAGAACAAGTCATTCTAGCAGAACAAGTCATTCTAGCAGAACAAGCCATTACAGCAGAACAAGCCATTCTAGTAGAACAAGCCATTGTAGCAGAACAAGCCATTCTAGCAGAACAAGTCATTCTAGCAGAACAAGTCATTCTAGCAGAACAAGCCATTACAGCAGAACAAGCCATTCTAGTAGAACAAGCCATTGTAGCAGAACAAGCCATTACAGTAGAACAAGCCATTCTAGCAGAACAAGCCATTCTAGCAGAACAAGCCATTACAGCAGAACAAGCCATTCTAGCAGAACAAGCCATTACAGCAGAACAAGCCATTCTAGCAGAACAAGCCATTACAGCAGAACAAGCCATTCTAGCAGAACAAGCCATTCTAGCAGAACAAGCCATTCTAGCAGAACAAGCCATTCTGGCAGAACAAGCCATTACAGCAGAACAAGCCATTCTAGCAGAACAAGCCATTCTAGCAGAACAAGCCATTACAGCAGAACAAGCCATTCTAGCAGAACAAGTCATTCTAGCAGAACAAGTCATTACAGCAGAACAAGCCATTCTAGCAGAACAAGCCATTCTAGCACAACAAGCCATTCTAGCAGAACAAGCCATTCTAGCAGAACAAGCCATTCTAGCACAACAAGCCATTACAGCAGAACAAGCCATTACAGCAGAACAAGCCATCCTAGCAGAACAAGCCATTCTAGCAGAACAAGCCATTCTAGCAGAACAAGCCATTCTAGCAGAACAAGTCATTCTAGCAGAACAAGCCATTCTAGCAGAACAAGCCATTCTAGCAGCACAAGTCATTCTAGCAGAACAAGCCATTCTAGCAGAACAAGCCATTCTAGCAGAACAAGCCATTCTAGCAGAACAAGCCATTACAGCAGAACAAGCCATTCTAGCAGAAAAAGCCATTCTAGCAGAACAAGCCATTCTAGCAGAACAAGCCATTCTAGCAGAACAAGCCATTACAGCAGAACAAGTCATTCTAGCAGAACAAGCCATTACAGCAGAACAAGCCATTCTAGCAGAACAAGCCATTCTAGCAGAACAAGCCATTACAGCAGAACAAGCCATTCTAGCAGAACAAGCCATTCTAGCAGAACAAGCCATTACAGCAGAACAAGCCATTCTAGCAGAACAAGCCATTCAAGCAGAACAAGCCATTACAGCAGAACAAGCCATTCTAGCAGAACAAGCCATTCTAGCAGAACAAGCCATTCTAGCAGAACAAGTCATTCTAGCAGAACAAGTCATTCTAGCAGAACAAGTCATTCTAGCAGAACAAGCCATTCTAGCAGAACAAGCCATTCTAGCAGAACAAGCCGTTCTAGCAGAACAAGCCATTACAGCAGAACAAGCCATTCTAGCAGAACAAGCCATTACAGCAGAACAAGCCATTCTAGCAGAACAAGCCATTCTAGCAGAACAAGCCATTCTAGCAGAACAAGTCATTCTAGCAGAACAAGTCATTCTAGCACAACAAGCCATTCTAGCAGAACAAGCCATTCCAGCACAACAAGCCATTACAGCAGAACAAGCCATTCTAGCAGAACAAGCCATTCTAGCAGAACAAGCCATTCTAGCAGAACAAGCCATTACAGCAGAACAAGCCATTCTAGCAGAACAAGTCATTCTAGCAGAACAAGTCATTCTAGCAGAACAAGTCATTACAGCAGAACAAGCCATTCTAGCAGAACAAGCCATTCTAGCAGAACAAGCCATTCTAGCAGAACAAGCCATTCTAGCAGAACAAGTCATTCTAGCACAACAAGCCATTCTAGCAGAACAAGTCATTCTAGCAGAACAAGCCATTACAGCAGAACAAGCCATTCTAGCAGAACAAGCCATTCTAGCAGAACAAGCCATTCTAGCAGAACAAGCCATTCTAGCAGAACAAGCCGTTCTAGCAGAACAAGCCATTCTAGCAGAACAAGCCATTCTAGCAGAACAAGCCATTACAGCAGAACAAGCCATTACAGCAGAACAAGTCATTCTAGCAGAACAAGCCATTCTAGCAGAACAAGCCATTCTAGCAGAACAAGCCATTCTAGCAGAACAAGCCATTCTAGCAGAACAAGCCATTACAGCAGAACAAGCCATTCTAGCAGAACAAGCCATTCTAGCAGAACAAGCCATTACAGCAGAACAAGCCATTACAGCAGAACAAGCCATTCTAGCACAACAAGCCATTACAGCAGAACAAGCCATTCTAGCAGAACAAGCCATTATAGCAGAACAAGCCATTACAGCAGAACAAGCCATTCTAGCAGAACAAGCCATTACAGCAGAACAAGCCATTACAGCAGAACAAGCCATTCTAGCAGAACAAGCCATTACAGCAGAACAAGCCATTATACCAGAACAAGCCATTATAGCAGAATAAGCCATATAACATAACAAGCCATTATAGCATAAGCCATTATAGCAGAATAAGGCAATATAGTAGAACAAGCCATTGTAATATAGCAAGCCATTATAATAGAACAAACTATTACAGCAAAACATCAATTATAGCATAACAAACCATTATAGCAGAACAAACCATTATAACATAACAAACCATTATAGCAGGATAAGCCATTACAGTGCCGAAAATAATAATAATCGTTTCGGTGTGTAACGTTATCATTTGTTATAAGAATCTTAAGATTAGTAATTGTGACCTTGCAGTGTGACCAGCTGATTGCTGTGACTTGGTGTGACCGGCGCATTACTGTGACCTAGCAGTATGACCAGCTGATTAGGAACAATTTCACATTCTTCGTAGTGTAGATGTACTTGTAGAAATAATTATATTATTATTATTATTATTATTATTACTTGTTATTTAACACGTCGGTCGTTCCCACCGACTCAGGGTAACCCCAAAAGAAAGAAAAACCCAGAAAGAAAGAAATAACTCTCATCATCATTAAACATAATCACTGTCTTTACAGAGGCGCTCAGATATGAGAGTTTAGATGTCCCTCCAAACTGCCAATATCCGAAACCTCTCCCCTAAAGTGCAGACATTGCACTTCCGATTTCTTGGACTCAAATCCGGCTAACCGGTTTCCCTGAATCCCTCGGTTTCCCTGAATCCCTCGGTTTCTCTGAATCCCTTCACAAATATTATCCTGCAGAACACTCCAACACTGATAGAGCTAGACACTGACAAGAGACACAAACAGAGCTAGACACTGATACTAGACACTGACAGAGCTAGACACTGACACTAGACGCTGACAGAGCTAGACACTGACAGAGCTAGACACTGACAGAGCTAGACACTGACAGAGCTAGACACTGACAGAGCTAGACACTGACACTAGACACTGACAGAGCTAGACACTGACACTAGACACTGACAGAGCTAGACACTGACACTAGACACTGACAGAGCTAGACACTGACACTAGACACTGACACTAGACACTGACAGAGCTAGACACTGACAGAGCTAGACACTGACACTAGACACTGACAGAGCTAGACACTGACACTAGACACTGACAGAGCTAGACACTGACACTAGACACTGACAGAACTAGACACTGACACTAGACACTGACAGAGCTAGACACTGACACTAGACACTGACAGAGCTAGACACTGACAGAGCTAGACACTGACACTAGACACTGACAGAGCTAGACACTGAAATAAAGTCAGATGTGATGAGAGTTCTTATACTGAAAATATGTGAGAAACTTTGAACTTGGTCCATAACAGAGAAAGAGATAAAGAGAGAGAGTGAGAGAGAGAGAGAGAGAGAGAGAGAGAGAGAGAGAGAGAGAGAGAGAGAGAGAGAGAGAGAGAGAGAGAGAGAGAGAGAGAGAGAGAAAGGGAGGTGATGAAAGGTCCCGTGGGGTGACTCGTATATCAGGCCGCCTCTCACAACACCCCGCTCACACCCATACTTTTTGTCTCTTGCCTCCCCTATCCACCCTCTCTGTCTGTCTGTCTGTCTGTCTCTCTCTCTCTCTCTCTCTCTCTCTCTCTCGTCCCTCACTTTGAGAGACCCAACATTTTTTCGCTAGAAAGGAGCTGTTAATCAACCTTAACTCACTGTTAAATAAAAATTTTAACTCAGCACTGTCATTCTTGCAGAGGGCTGACAGACGTGTACTCTTCATCATTAAGTAATAAACCTATGGTGATCTGGATGACAGCATCACTGCGCCTCTGAGCTTCACGAAGTCGTGACAAGATTGCCAGCACACTGACCGGAGAATTTGAAGACTTGTTTGTCTTAGGTTCAAGTCTCTCCAGGTCTGTCGCTTTCCTTCAGGCTCCTCTCCGCAACATACATTACACACACACACACACACACACACACACATACACACACACACACACACACACACACACACACACACACAGAAGAAAGGGACTATATAGTAGGTAGACTTCAGTCTGGGGAGCACAAGGTGGTCATTGCAGTGATGTATAATCCACCACAGAACTGCAGGAGGCCAAGAGAGGAATATGAAGAGAGCAACAGAGCAATGGTGGACACACTTGCTGAGGTGGCAAGAAGAGCTCACTCCAGCAGAGCAAAGTTGCTGGTTATGGGGTATTATAACCACAGGGAGATTGACTGGGAAAACCTGGAGCCACATGGGGGTCCCGAGTAGGAGGTGCAGAAGCTGCTAAGTGACCTTGATACCTCAAAGGCGATGGAACCGGACATCTCCCCGTGGGTCCTTAGAGAAGGAGCAGAGATGCTGTGTGTGCCCCTAACCACAATCTTTAACACATCCCTTGAAACTGGGCAACTACCTGAGAAATGGAAGACAACAAATGTAGTCCCCATATTTAAGAAAGGAAACAGAAATGAGGCACTAAACTACAGACCTGTGTCTCTGACATGTATTGTGTGCAAAGTCATGGAGAAGATTATCAGGAGGAGAGTGGTGGGACACCTGGAACGGAACAAGATTATAAATGAAAGCCAGCATGGGTTCATGGAAGGCAAATCCTGTGTCACAAACCTTCTGGAGTTTTATGACAAGGTAACAGAAGTAAGACACGAGAGAGAGGGGTGGGTTGATTGCGTTTTCCTAGACTGCAGGAAGGCCTTTGACACAGTTCCCCACAAGAGATTAGTGCAGAAGCTGGAGGATCAGGCGCATATTACAGGGAGGGCACTGCAATGGATCAGGGAATACCTGACAGGGAGGCAACAACGAGTCATGGTGGTGTAAGAATGGTATAAAATACCGACAAGATGAAATTAAGACTCATGTGCAACATCTGGGTATCTTTATTGTAGACGTTTCGCCATCCAGTGGCTTTATCAATACAAATTCTAGGACATAACTTGAAGACAGTAGAACTATGTACAGAAGATGAGGTAATCAGTCCCTCAACCTAGGAGTAGGTGCGAAGAGCACCATAGTCGTGGAGATTCTGAAGCAGAAGAAAGGAGCCTGGGGCTTATATAGTAACGTCAGGTGTAGCAGACGAGGGCATAGCCACTGGATGGCGAAACGTCTACAATAAAGATACCCAGATGTTGCACATGTGTCTTAATTTCATCAACGAGCCATGGTACGTGAAGAGGTATCACAGTGGGCGCCTGTGACGAGCGGGGTCCCACAGGGGTCAGTTCTAGGACCAGTGCTATTTTTGATATAAGCGAACGACATGATGGAAGGAATAGACTCTGAAGTGTCCCTATTCGCAGATGATGTGAAGCTGATGAGAAGAATTAAATCGGATGAGGATGAGGCAGGACTGCAAAGAGACCTGGACAGGCTGGACATGTGGTCCAGAAACTGGCTTCTCGAACTCAACCCTGCCAAATGCAAAGTCATGAAGATTGGGGTGGGGCAAAGAAGACCGCAGACAGAGTATAGGCTAGGTGGACAAAGACTACAGACCTCACTCAGGGAGAAAGACCTTGGGGTGACCATAACACCGAGCACGTCACCGGGGGCACACATCAACCAAATAACTGCTGCAGCATACGGGCGCCTGGCAAACCTGAGAATAGCGTTCCGATACCTTAATAAGGAATCGTTCAAGACACTGTACACTGTGTATGTTAGGCCCATACTGGAGTATGCAGCACCAGTCTGGAACCCACACCTGGTCAAGCACGTCAAGAAGTTAGAGAAAGTACAAAGGTTTGCAACAAGGCTAGTCCCAGAGCTCAGGGGAATGTCGTACGAGGAAAGGTTGAGGGAAATCGGACTGACGACACTGGAGGACAGAAGGGTCAGGGGAGACATGATAACGACATACAAGATACTGCGGGGAATAGACAAGGTAGACAGAGATAGGATGTTCCAGAGAGGGGACACAGAAACAAGGGGTCACAACTGGAAGCTGAAGACTCAGACGAGTCACAGGGACGTTAGGAAGTATTTCTTCAGTCACAGAGTCGTCAGGAAGTGGAATAGCCTAGCAAGTGAAGTAGTGGAGGCAGGAATCATACATAGTTTTAAGAAGAGGTATGACAAAGCTCAGGAAGCAGAGAGGGAGAGGACCTAGTAGCGATCAGTGAAGAAGTGGGGCCAGGAGCCGAGTCTCGACCCCTGCAACCACAATTAGGTGAGCACACACACCTGCAACCACAATTAGGTGAGTACACATACACAGGGAGAGTGACCCAGTAGCGTCCAGTGAAGAGGCGGGGCCAGGAGCTATGAATCGACCCCTGCAACCACAAATAGGTGAGTACACACGCGCGCAAACACCGTGATAAATATAGTATTAAAAATTCAATATAAAATCAAATAATTTCACTTCAAATTCTTTGGATCCATAATCTGGAAAGATCAGTTTCCTTATGTTATAAATCCTGGTGTTTTAAGTATCAGTTTCAGTACTGAAATTCTATATTTTCATTAAGTAGGAAATTAAGTGATATATTTAATTAATAACTTGAAAATGTGGGTCATTAAAAAGCTGGGTATGGTGTTAACCCTGGTAACTGATACCCATAAAACGGGTCAAAAAGATGCGTCAACAAACCCTTGGATATATTGATTAGAAAACGCGAGCAAACACTTGGACATATTGATTAGAAAACGAGAGCAAACACTTGGACATATTTTTTAGAAAACGTGAACAAATGTTAGGATATATTGATTACAAAACGTAAATATACACAAGGTTCCAACATTGTGTTTGCTCTTGCGTCGTTTTTACATCATTAAAATGCTTGTCTGTACGTTTATAGTCTAAGCTCTTTCACCATCTTCCCACACCTGTTGCAGTGTCTTCCCACACCTGTTGCAGTGTCTACCTACACCTGTTGCAGTGTCTTCCTACACCTGTTGCAGTGTCTTCCCACACTTGTTGCAATGTCTTCCCACACCTGTTGCAATGTCTTCCCACACCTGTTGCAGTGTCTTCCCACACTTGTTGCAGTGTCTTCCTACACCTGTTGCAGTGTCTTCCCACACTTGTTGCAATGTCTTCCCACACTTGTTGCAATGTCTTCCCACACCTGTTGCAGTGTCTTCCCACACCTGTTGCAGTGTCTTCCCACACCTGTTGCAGTGTCCTCCCACACCTGTCGCAGTGTCTTCCCTCACCTGCTGCACCATCTTCCCACACCTGTTGCACCTTATATACACATAAGCATAGACGGGTTTTCTTCACTTTTTTTTGAGAAAAATATTTATTGTGCATTATCATATATTATCATGATTTATTCACCATTTCCTGCTCCACGAGGAAAAAATATCCATCTCTCTCTCCCTCTCACTTTTTACTGCTATAGATTTTTGTCTTCATAAATGTAGTTTACGAACAATTTCACTGAGATTTCTTGTAATATTATTTTTTTTTCATTTAGGTGATCGTCTGATTTGCGTAACTATTGTTGTTGCCTGCACTTTACGTTGCAGTCTAACATACTGCACAATGTTACCGTTATTACGTTAACCCGTAGGAGTCATACTGTCAATGGTGCAATACTTGCGTAGTGTATAATTAGTACCATGTATATGCAAGGTCCCTTGCACAAGCCTTAGTCAGGTGACTCTTTGAACTGAACACGAACCCCCGAAAATGCAGGCTTTGGGGGAAGGGAATAGAAAGCTTTATGGTTTGATTCAGTGAACTGGAACATTGGTTCAGTTCTTTAGATGAGGAGCCCTCACAAGTATTGAAGATCCTCCCTCGAGGGGATCGAATTGTACGTGTATAATAAATCAGAAACAAAATACCCTTCTTTGCATTTTGTCACGAACCTATTCAGGTTTATTACGCAGGAACATTACAATAATGGTGTTGTCGACGCCTTGACACAAAACTATATAGACAAAAGTAACGGTAGTAATGTTTAAGGGGAAAAAATAAGCATATTCTAGGAAGCCTATTCTTGACAGCTCGGCATCCTCTAGACTAGAGTATATCAGTATATTGCTTAATAAACTGGTTTGTCACCTTTGTAGGCAATATATAAGTTTTCTAATATATATTCTTCATGAAAATTATTCCCATTCGTATATCACCGAAAATATGGTAAACAAGTGTATGACTGCAGATTGCATTTACTATAGTTTATGTCATCTTCAGGATGAGTGCAGTGGCCTTTAAAAGTTTCTTGTGATACCTGAACGAGTCAGCTTGTGTGAAGACGGACTGTACACAGGTCATTAAGAAAACAATTCACGAGTACACTAACACCAAGAACACTGATGCATAAAATTCTGATTATACTTTCACTGCATATTCACAAGAACTATACGCCTTTCAGCATATATATATATATATATATATATATATATATATATTATATATATATATATATATATATATATATATATATATATATATATATATATATATATATATATATACATAACGTCCACAGCAGGACTCGAACCTGAAAACTGTGTATCAGAGTACATAGTACTTTACCACGAAATCAGACCCCAAAGTACTGTGTACTCTGACAGAGAGTTTGTAGCTCCGAGTCTTGCTGTGGACGTAGAGACAATGTCAGCAATTTCTCCTGTTTGTATGGATGTATTCACTGATAAGGTGCACATCTCTCGGTGTGTACATACATGAGCACGCGTTTACAACCGACTGTGAGGAATCAGGTTCATTACTAAATGAATGTTATTCCTCGTACCTGTGAGGGGCCAGCCAGTAACAGATCAGGTACAATGGTGAGCAAGGAGGAAGACAGTGCTGTGGTAACCAGTCATAAACTACCACTTCAGGTGTGCTAGTTTAACACAATACTTCACTCATGTATATAGGTAAGTTATCGAAGGTTATTTTGGTAAAAAATATTAATTTTTACATTAACATAAATGAAAAAAATATATCCTTAAACGTATAAGAAAAAATTTGGAAAAGACTTAATTTTAAATGAGTTCTTGCTAATTGACCAGTTTTACCTATTTTGTATATATATATATATATATATATATATATATATATATATATATATATATATATATATATATATATATATATATATATATATATATATTTTATCACACAGGCCGATTCCCACCAAGGCAGGGTGGCCCGAAAAAGAAACACTTTCACCATCATTCACTCCATCACTGTCTTGCCAGAAGGGTGCTTTACACTAGAGTTTTTAAACTGCAACATTAACACCCCTCCTTCAGAGTGCAGGCACTCTGAAGGTGTGTGTGTGTGTGTGTGTGTGTGTGTGTGTGTGTGTGTGTGTGTGTGTGTGTGTGTGTACTATATGCTTAGCAATTCATAAACAGGCGAAATTATTTACAAAGATAATCTGTCAGTGCACAGCAGGATTCAAACCTACACCGCATCAAAGTACGCAGTACCTTCTCCACTTGCGTATTTATTTGGAATACAGATTTTTATTTAGGCTCTGCTTGTTTGACATAACGATCAGTGCATTATGAGGCAAGACTGCGTTCTCTTCTACAAATTATGAAGTATTCATATGTGGTAAAATGTGATCATCTAAACTCATTACTCTGGCTGTGACCTGAAATGATTTTTCTCAGAGGACGAAGACAGAGGATAAGTTAACATAACAGCAGGAAGTTCATTCGCTAGTAATTAATAACTTGTAGTAAGAGGGAATTGGGATGAGGGGTGAATTAACCCCAAAATTGTCCGTCTGTGGACACGCAAAATAAACTCATAAATCCAAATTAAACTGTATTTATTTTCATTCTCTCCATGATATAAAATAAATATAAAACTAAGATGTTACTTACATTATATCTGTTAATTATTTTTGATCTTTCAAAATATTTTATAACTGAAAGATTATTTCCAGTTTCGACTCGTCTTACTGAGGCCCATTTCACTTAGGAAGTCAAATTAGCTATTAGAAAAACGCATCATAAGTATTTCTCAGAGGCTGTGAGTGACGTTAGCTACACTCTACGTACTGTAAAGTGCAGGTCACCTTACCTCCGTCCATAGTGACGGAATATACACATTATGATTTTCTAACTCGCTGTATAGCGGAATTTCTCACTTCCGTAAACAACTCGTCAAGCATGTGAAGAAAAATTGCTTAAAATATAAGCTAAAAAGGGAAATGGCGAAAAAATTTAATTGCTGGGTAATGAAATATTTTTTCAATAAAATAGCTACCTCTCTGTTTTTAATTCACATGTTTAAATGTCAAGTTGGTGGGAACTAGTTTCAGTCATATTGTCTCAGCTGTACCACTGTGGTAGGATACCACCCAAGTTACAGCCAGGTCATATCATCTCAGCTGTACCACTGTGGCAGGATGCCACCCAAATTACAGCCAGGTCATATTATCTCATTTGTACCACTGTGGCAGGATACCACCCAAGTCTCAATACTAATGTGCCGCTGTGGTGCAGTGGTAAAGATGAGTGGAAGTCGACTGCTTAGTCTGGGCTCCAGTCTGAGTGACACCTTGTTGGCTCAACAAACTGCGATATTTCTGAGGCAGGTTCCAGCTTTAATGAGCACGATGTAGCGAGTTTAGGAAAGTAATTTGTTTCTCTGAGAGACTTATGTCATGGCATCTCTGATTTAGCTCGTCTCTTTCGTGACGCGTCTAGTAAAGGCCCAGGAACAGGGGTTCCCAACCTAGGATGCACGCACTCCCAGGAGATGCGAGATGGTATTTTAGTGGGTGCAAGATGGCGTTTTAGGGGGTGCAAGATGGCGTTTCAGAGGGTTCAACAAAGAGTCCTAATGAAAACCACAGTTCAGTTAATTTTACAAAAACTTTTCTAATTGCTCAATTTGTATTTGACTTATTCATTTTCAAATGTGATATTACTTTTGTAGGGGCTGCAACATTAATCAAACATTTCCTAGGGGTGCGAGGCATAGAAAATGTTGGGAATCCCTGCCATAGAGGCTTTAAGTATTAGAAAATCCCCATATGAGATCAATATTCATGGGGCAGAGCTGAGCCTGGATAATGGGGTATAATCAAATTTGATCCAAGAAAGATGAGCACAATTCCAAATAATTCATCATATAGCCTATTAAGGATTTATGAATCAGAAACTGCTTAATTTTTTCATTTTCATAAAAGTTTGACTATTTTCGTCATGTAATTCCTTCCATTTGATTGCTTTTAGCGGAATTTGTGCCGATGCATTTTTGATCAGGTTGTGAGCGGACAATATCAGTAGAACACTCAGAGAAGCTTGTGTATATTATGTCTGCTTCAGATACGTCATTCTTAGAACAAAATGGAGTGTGTATATAAGATTCAAGAAGACATTTGTCTGTATATTGCTTCTGAAAAGTGTTAGTAACAACGATTATACCTGGAGTCTACCTGGAGTGTTCCAGGGGTCAACGCCCCAGCAGCCCGGTCCACGATCAGGCTTCAATTATGTCAAAAACTGCTGTTATATTAAGTATTAATTATATTTTGGCTAAAGAAAATGTTTGTATACATATCTTAAGCAAGTAGTGAAACAGCAGACGATCGTCTCTCTTCTATAAGAACTGAGCTAATAAATATGACGAAAGAATTAATCTGTCAAGTAAAATAATATGTTCATCTAAGGCAGAGAAAATTTTCATTTATATTTTTAAGTGTAAGAATAGAAGACTCGCGTTTTGGGAGGACATTTGTCTATGAACGTAGTGGGGTTCGACCTCCTGGCAAACCAGTCCTACAATTATCAAGCAAGTGCCATGGGATCGAACTCCACTCCGTTCAGTGAGTTGTTTACAGTCCTGTCGTTATGATTTCGCGAGTTCCTAGGATCTCTTAGCCATGTTTACTAGAGCAGAAATGAATGTATTAATCTCCTAGTCTACACAGATCTTAAGTGTAACTGGTAACTGGGGTTCACTGGTGTAGCTTGGGATGCTGGGGACGCTAGAGGTGGCGTGGGGAAATTACTTGGGGTGATGGGGAGATGCCTGGGGTGTGAGGAAATGATTGGTGGTGGGGAGATGTTTCGGGTGGTGGGGAGATGCTTCGGGTGGTGGGGAAATGCTTAGGGTGGTGAGGAGATGATTTAGGAGGTGGGGAGATCCATGGGGTGGTGGGGAAATGCTTGAGGTGGTGGAGAGATGCATAGGGTGGTGGGGAGATGCATAGGGTGGTGGGGAGATGCATAGGATGGTGGGGAGATGCTTGAGAAGGTGGGGAAATGATTAGAAGTGGTGGGGAGATGCTTAGGGTGGTGAGGGGATGCTTTGGGGTGGTGGGGGAATCACTTGGGATGATATGGAGATGCTTGGGATGGCGGAGATGCTTGGGGCGATAGGGAGGGCATTTTGGGAGGTGGGGAGCTTGGGGCTGCTTCCCAAAATACCAGCGATGCATCATTCTCAACCAATATCAGGATCTGGCCCAGAATAAGAGGCTTTGCATCGCTATGAGGCTGAGGGCGAGAGAGAGGAGAGGGGTAAAGGGAGAAGTGAGAGGGAGTGAGTGGGAGGAGGCGAGTGAGGTGATGTAGAAGGGAGAGGGGCGAGAAGAGTAAAGGGGTGAGGGAGGTGGAGAGGGTAAGTTGAGGAAAGGGGAAAGGGTGAGGTGAGAAATGGGGAGAGGAAGAGTAGATGAAGGGAGGAAGAGAATGAAGCGAAGGGGGGAGGGTTAAGAGGAGGGTAGAGGTAGAGGATAATTGGGTGAAGAAGATGGGAGGGAGAGAAGGGTGGGGTGAATTTGACCTAAAGGAGAAGGAAGAAGAGAGAAAGAAGAAAGGGAAAATTATTAAGCAGTGGATAGGATGAGTGAATGAGCTCAATGGCACTAATGGAATGATTCAAATGCATAACACTATGAAGAAGAAGAAGAAGAAGAAGAAGAAGAAGAAGAAGAAGAAGAAGGTGCAAGTAGGCAGGAAAAGAAGAGGAAAAGACGACGGATCGTGAAAATTTTCAAAGGTCGTAGACATTTTCTACGAAAAAAAAATAACATTGGTTTAAAGGAATAGAGAAAGTTGAGCTCATAAGTTAATGCATCTTACAGAATCCAGGATAGACGGAGAGAGCAAAAAATCATAAGTAAATCTTAAAGAAATACCAAAATAATTGTTCTCATGTGCAAAATCCAAGTTTAAAATAGTATCTTTTACTGGACCTGTAAATAAAGGAGATGGAACAATTACTGACGACAAAGAAATGAGTGAAATACTTTCAGTTTAAAATGCGGATCTGTGTAGAGGCAGCTGCTAATTGTAGTCAGTTTAAGGACTGATGACGCAAATGACTTTTCATAAACGAGACACAAAGCTACGGACATCCCATATATTTCTGATATAACCATAACTACACTTGATTTCGAAGAAGTATTGAATTGCACGTCACTCACTGTGCACTTATTGCACGAGGCCCAGACTCGTGGAACTCAGGATTCGTCAGGAATAGCAAGAAACTATCTCGTGCTTTAAATTCTAAAAGAAGCTTCCTGGACACTGAAGTCACCCCACAGGCATTGAAAATCACCGATATAGCCCCTCCATGAAGAAGACAGAAACGCAATTGCAAAAATCTACAGACCAATAGGCCTTAGACCGCAGTGTCAAGATCTCTATATGGGTTTTTAAAAGCAAGATTGATGTCAATTACATAAAATAGCCACTGCCAGAACCATTGACATCATGGGTTCAGAATAAGTCGCTCATCCTTGTACACAAAATGTGTGTGACACGAACAACAGAGAGGCAGATAGATATTATACTTCTTAACAAACAGTGCCCAAAGAGTGAAATCAGAGGAAGCCACAGTTAAAAAGCTCTGTTCCTCAAGGCACGGTACTCACCACATTTTTCTTTGACATTCTCATATCCAACACAAACAAGGATATAAGTAATAGCACCTCATCCTTTGCAGATGATTTTTTTTTTTTTTTATTCGCCGGTATTCTCCCGGCCCGGGTCTTTTCCAAGTAGTGGTGACCCGGCCTTGGCTCCCTATCTGGGGAGTGTCTCGAGACTTAAGTCTCCCATGGGAGGAGGTACAGTACCTCCTCATCTTTGGGACCAAGTGTCCCCAGGCCTAGCCACATTTCCCGCCCTCACGGGGCTCGTAGGGAGAAGCTAGGCCTCTGGTCTGCCATCTACCCCGCCTCAAAGGGGCTCGTGGGGATGGCAGTCTTATGAGCTGCGAGCAGATGATACAAACACTAACATGAGAGTGGCCACCGACGACAATGTAATATTTAATGAAGACAAATTCCAGTGACTGTGTGACGGTAAAACTGAGAAATTTGAGAGGATCTTTCGGTGCAACTGAAGTTCAGATCATTCAACAAAGAGGAAGTCTAATGTGAGACAATTGATAATAATAATGTCAACGGATCTCATATTCAAGGAGCACAACATTGTTGTTTTCGCAGCCGCGAAGAAAATGTTAGGTTGGATTACTAGAAATTTTAAAACGGTGGGGATATTTCTGTATACTAACTGCCCTCTTCATGGTAAGAAAAATTGCATAGCTCATATAACCTCTGCCAAGTACCTAATTTACTCGGAACGCTTAAAATCTATTGAACTGTACTCCTTAGAACTTAATCAAGTATATAATGTTCTACTCTTGAAAGATACTGGAGGGATAGGTACCAAATCTGCACGCCGAAATCACTCCATACGAAAGCACGAGGCTTCACAGACGGTACAAGATACCTCCAATAAAAAGCAGGGGCGTCATGAGTACGTTGAGGTACCACGAGTCTTCAACGTGCTCCTATAGTGCATAACGGAAATGACCAACAATCTTATAGTGTCTTCCTAATCAGCCGGACTGTAGTTCATTCGTTGGACTGCGAGCGGCTGCCACCAACAGTCTGATTGATCAGGATTACAACCAGGATGTGATCCGAAAGCGACTATATGTAACCCAATGGAGTGGGATAGTAGGAAAGGCTGTGGGGAAGGAAGCGGGTGGTATTAGGGAAGGCGTTAAGAAGCAAAGGGAAAGACTCCATTACTTCTGCCAATAATTATTACCACAAGACCACCACTACCACCAGCATCACCACTACCACCACCACCACAAACGACTACCAGTATCACCACCGCCACCATTCGTGTGGTGGAGACCCTCTGCTTCACAGTTCTCCATCTATCTCCAACACAGAGAACGCTCCAGCAGACTCCAACAATTGCCAGTGACGGCGGAAGAGTGGTGGAGATTGTTGTTGTTCTCACACAAGACTGATGGAGACTCGGCTGCCTTGTCACATCTTTTCTACTTAAAATATGAAAACATTAAAAAACTTCCTTAAAGGAAACGAATATATTTTTACACATTAATTTATAACAGAACTCTTATCTTACTTCAATTCACTTTAAATCCCAACTCTATATAAGGAAAACTCTCATCCCCATGGATACCACTAATAACAGTAGGCTGGCACCCAGATATCACTGATAACAGTAGGCTGGCACCCAGATACCACTAATAACAGTAGGCTGGCACCCAGATATCACTGATAACAGTAGGCTGGCACCCAGATACCACTAATAACAGTAGGCTGGCACCCAGATACCACTAATAACAGTAGGCTGGCACCCAGATATCACTAATAACAGTAGGCTGGCACCCAGATATCACTAATAACAGTAGGCTGGCACCCAGACACCACTAATAACAGTAGGCTGGCACCCAGATACCACTAATAACAGTAGGCTGGCACCCAGATACCACTAATAACAGTAGGCTGGCACCCAGATATCACTAATAACAGTAGGCTGGCACCCAGATACACTAATAACAGTAGGCTGGCACACAGATACACTAATAACAGCAGGCTGGCACCCAAATACCACTAATAACAGTAGGCTGACACCCAGATACACTAATAACAGTAGGCTGGCACCCAGATACGCAAATAACAGTAGGCTGGCACCCAGATATCACTAATAACAGTAGGCTGGCACCCAGATACGCTAATAACAGTAGGCTGGCACCCAGATATCACTAATAACAGCAGGCTGGCACCCAGATACACTAATAACAGTAGGCTGGCACCCAGATACACTAATAACAGTAGGCTGGTACCCAGATATCACTAATAACAGTAGGCTGGCACCCAGACACCACTAATAACAGTAGGCTGGCACCCAGATACACTAATAACAGTAGGCTGGCACCCAGATACCACTAATAACAGTAGGCTGGCACCCAGATACACTAATAACAGTAGGCTGGCACCCAGACATCACTAATAACAGCAGGCTGGCACCCAGATATCACTAATAACAGCGGGCTGGCACCCAGACACCACTAATAACAGTAGGCTGGCACCCAGATACCACTAATAACAGTAGGCTGGCACCCAGATACACTAATAACAGTAGGCTGGCACCCAGACATCACTAATAACAGCAGGCTGGCACCCAGATATCACTAATAACAGCAGGCTGGCACCCAGATACCACTAATAACAGTAGGCTGGCACCCAGATATCACTAATAACAGTAGGCTGGCTCCAAGATATCACTAATAACAGGAGGCTGGCACCCAGATATTACCAATAACAGTAGGCTAGCACCCAAATATCACTAATAACAGCAGGCTGGCACCCAGATATCACTAAAACAGTAGGCTGGCACCCAGATATCACTAATAACAGCAGGCTGGCACCCAGATATCACTAATAACAGTAGGCTGGCACCCAGATATCACTAATAACAGTAGGCTGGCACCCAGATATCACTAATAACAGTAGGCTGGCACCCAGATATCACTAATAACAGTAGGCTGGCACCCAGATATCACTAATAACAGTAGGCTGGCACCCAGATATCACTAATAACAGTAGGCTGGCACCCAGATACCACTACTAACAGCAGGCTGGCACCCAGATACCACTAATAACAGTAGGCTGGCACCCAGATACCACTAATAACAGTAGGCTGGCACCCAGATACCACTAATAACAGTAGGCTGGCACCCATATACCACTAATAACAGTAGGCTGGCACCCAGATACCACTAATAACAGTAGGCTGGCACCCAGATACCTGTGTGATAAATGGTTTTAAAAGCCGACAAGTTGAAAATTGAGACACATATGCAACATATGGGAATCTTTATTGAAGAAAAGTTTCGCCACACAGTGGCTTCATCAGTCCGATACATCGCTTTGAATTGGACTGATGGAGCCACTGTGTGGCGAAACGTTTCTTTAGTAAAGACTCCCATATGTTGTACAAGTGTCTCAATCTTCACCCAGATTCCTATTTACCTCTGGGTAAGGGACAGCAGGTATACTGGGACGTGTCCATTCGTTTCAACCAGCTAGGATTGAATCCTGTTCCTTTTGTTCTGAGTCAAAGGGCCAAAGGATCCACCTGGTAGTAAAACTCTTATGCTCATTTGTTTTATATTCTAATGGATTTTCATTGGTTAGTACACCTGGGTACTTTAAAGCTTGGACTGTAAGCTGAAGAGGATCTCAGAAGGGATTAAAATATACAGATCAATCAATCTTCTGAGTTTTTGACTCAATTTTTGTTATTATTGAGTATTGACAAGTGTTCATTATACTTTACTTATCCAATTTTCTCTATGTATTGTCTCCATCACTCACGTAGGGTGATGGATCAGGGAAATGGCATTCTCCTTGTTTTATGCTGGCGTAGATCGGTCTCTTGGGAAAGGGTTTTGGGTTGTGAAGCATTTTAAGTGTAGATCAGGTAACAACTGAAGGTAGTCGTTTTATACATCTGATTGTCTACGAAGTTGCCATGAAGATGGTCAATGAGAAAATTGCAATCACATATTTAGAAGAGAGAGAAACAGATGCAAAGGATTAGAGAGGAAAATCGGAACTCGGACCAGACAGATAAAAGCACAAAGGCAAAACGAGAAGCCGGATGGTTGCTGATATTATGTTTGTCAGCAGAAACATTGCAAATTCTTATAATTAGTTTATTGGGATTAAAACCTATCAATAACACCATACTTAAATCAATGCAAAAGGGATTAAAGTAAATTCTCGTATATACAGAGGGAGGGGGGGAGGGAGGGGGAGAGAGGGGGGAGAGAGGGGGGAGAGAGGGGGGAGAGAGAAGAGGAGAGAGAAGAGGAGAGAGAAGGGGAGAGAGAAGGGGAGAGAGAAGAGGAGAGAGAAGGGGAGAGAGAAGGGGAGAGAGAAGAGGAGAGAGAGGGGGAGAGAGAGGGGGAGAGAGAGGGGGAGAGAGAGGGGGAGAGAGAGGGGGAGAGAGAGGGGGAGAGAGAGGGGGAGAGAGAGGGGGAGAGAGAGGGGGAGAGGGAGAGAGAGAGGGAGAGAGAGAGGGAGAGAGAGAGGGAGAGAGAGAGGGAGAGAGAGAGGGAGAGAGAGACGGAGAGAGAGAGAGAGAGAGAGAGAGAGAGAGAGAGAGAGAGAGAGAGAGAGAGAGAGAGAGAGAGAGAGAGAGAGAGAGAGAGAGAGAGAGATTTCAGTTTAAATAACATTCCCGAGTCATTGACTCCTCTCTGACATCTCTAATTACATTTATAACGTTCCTGGTGCTCTAAAAATCTCTCACATAAGATGTCCAGGTGCTGCACATGTGTCTTATTCATAAACGTGTCAGCATTTTATTCCTTCCATTTAATTAATTCCGCATGTCTCAACGCTGCTACTGCTCACAAAATCACTGTAGAAGGTAAGGCTACAGTAGCTGTCAGCATCGTGCAGACCACTGATGCACAAACTCTTCTTTTCACTTTAACATATATTTTTAAAAAAAAAAAAAAAAAAAAAAAAAACCCAGTGAACAAAAACATTCCTTCGTAAATGGAATCCCCCCACAGACACAAATGTAATTATTAAGCTTGTACATAAACCCATATCAGTTTACTTAGGAAGTGAGTGCTGAGTTTTCAAAAATATACTATATATATATATATATATATATATATATATATATATATATATATATATATATATATATATATATATATATCGTGCCTAATAGATAAAACTTGCAATTTTGGCTTAAATAGCAACGCTCTTCTTCCCGAATAAGGCAAGCGAAAATTTGTATGAAATAATTTCACAAATTATTCTGAATCTAATGAAAAATCATTGTGTTTGTTTATTACTAAATTATTGTAAACTTATATAAAATGTATTTAGTTGAACTGGGCTAAATTAAATTGTGCTTGTTATAATAAGGTTAGGTAAGTTTTCTAAGGTTTTGTGGGACAAAGTTATTAATTTTTACAATAACATAAATGGAAAAATATATCTTTAAGTGTACAAGAGAAAATTTTGTAAAGGACTTAATTTTAAATGAGTTCGTGCTAATTGACACAACATATATATATATATATATATATATATATATATATATATATATATATATATATATATATATATATATATATATATATATATATATATATATATATTATATTATATTATCACACCGGCCGATTCCCACCAAGGCAGGGTGGCCCGAAAAAGAAAAACTTTCACCATCATTCACTCCATCACTGTCTTGCCAGAAGGGTGCTTTACACTACAGTTTTTAAACTGCAACATTAACACCCCTCCTTCAGAGTGCAGGCACTGTACTTCCCATCTCCAGGACTCAAGTCCGGCCTGCCGGTTTCCCTGAATCCCTTCATAAATGTTACTTTGCTCACACTCCAACAGCACGTCAAGTATTAAAAACCATTTGTCTCCATTCACTCCTATCAAACACGCTCACGCATGCCTGCTGGAAGTCCAAGCCCCTCGCACACAAAACCTCCTTTACCCCCTCCCTCCAACCCTTCCTAGGCCGACCCCTACCCCGCCTTCCTTCCACTACAGACTGATACACTCTTGAAGTCATTCTGTTTCGCTCCATTCTCTCTACATGTCCGAACCACCTCAACAACCCTTCCTCAGCCCTCTGGACAACAGTTTTGGTAATCCCGCACCTCCTCCTAACTTCCAAACTACGAATTCTCTGCATTATATTCACACCACACATTGCCCTCAGACATGACATCTCCACTGCCTCCAGCCTTCTCCTCGCTGCAACATTCATCACCCACGCTTCACACCCATATAAGAGCGTTGGTAAAACTATACTCTCATACATTCCCCTCTTTGCCTCCAAGGACAAAGTTCTTTGTCTCCACAGACTCCTAAGTGCACCACTCACTCTTTTTCCCTCATCAATTCTATGATTCACCTCATCTTTCATAGACCCATCCGCTGACACGTCCACTCCCAAATATCTGAATACGTTCACCTCCTCCATACTCTCTCCCTCCAATCTGATATTCAATCTTTCATCACCTAATCTTTTTGTTATCCTCATAACCTTACTCTTTCCTGTATTCACCTTTAATTTTCTTCTTTTGCACACCCTACCAAATTCATCCACCAATCTCTGCAACTTCTCTTCAGAATCTCCCAAGAGCACAGTGTCATCAGCAAAGAGCAGCTGTGACAACTCCCACTTTGTGTGTGATTCTTTATCTTTTAACTCCACGCCTCTTGCCAAGACCCTCGCATTTACTTCTCTTACAACCCCATCTATAAATATTTTAAACAACCACGGTGACATCACACATCCTTGTCTAAGGCCTACTTTTACTGGGAAAAAATTTCCCTCTTTCCTACATACTCTAACTTGAGCCTCACTATCCTCGTAAAAACTCTTCACTGCTTTCAGTAACCTACCTCCTACACCATACACTTGCAACATCTGCCACATTGCCCCCCTATCCACCCTGTCATACGCCTTTTCCAAATCCATAAATGCCACAAAGACCTCTTTAGCCTTATCTAAATACTGTTCACTTATATGTTTCACTGTAAACACCTGGTCCACACACCCCCTACCTTTCCTAAAGCCTCCTTGTTCATCTGCTATCCTATTCTCCGTCTTACTCTTAATTCTTTCAATTATAACTCTACCATACACTTTACCAGGTACACTCAACAGACTTATCCCCCTATAATTTTTGCACTCTCTTTTATCCCCTTTGCCTTTATACAAAGGAACTATGCATGCTCTCTGCCAATCCCTAGGTACCTTACCCTCTTCCATACATTTATTAAATAATTGCACCAACCACTCCAAAACTATATCCCCACCTGCTTTTAACATTTCTATCTTTATCCCATCAATCCCGGCTGCCTTACCCCCTTTCATTTTACCTACTGCCTCACGAACTTCCCCCACACTCACAACTGGCTCTTCCTCACTCCTACAAGATGTTATTCCTCCTTGCCCTATACACGAAATCACAGCTTCCCTATCTTCATCAACATTTAACAATTCCTCAAAATATTCCTTCCATCTTCCCAATACCTCTAACTCTCCATTTAATAACTCTCCTCTCCTATTTTTAACTGACAAATCCATTTGTTCTCTAGGCTTTCTTAACTTGTTAATCTCACTCCAAAACTTTTTCTTATTTTCAACAAAATTTGTTGATAACATCTCACCCACTCTCTCATTTGCTCTCTTTTTACATTGCTTCACCACTCTCTTAACTTCTCTCTTTTTCTCCATATACTCTTCCCTCCTTGCATCACTTCTACTTTGTAAAAACTTCTCATATGCTAACTTTTTCTCCCTTACTACTCTCTTTAAATCATCATTCCACCAATCGCTCCTCTTCCCTCCTGCACCCACTTTCCTGTAACCACAAACTTCTGCTGAACACTCTAACACTACATTTTTAAACCTACCCCATACCTCTTCGACCCCATTGCCTATGCTCTCATTAACCCATCTATCCTCCAATAGCTGTTTATATCTTACCCTAACTGCCTCCTCTTTTAGTTTATAAACCTTCACCTCTCTCTTCCCTGATGCTTCTATTCTCCTTGTATCCCATCTACCTTTTACTCTCAGTGTAGCTACAACTAGAAAGTGATCTGATATATCTGTGGCCCCTCTATAAACATGTACATCCTGAAGTCTACTCAACAGTCTTTTATCTACCAATACATAATCCAACAAACTACTGTCATTTCGCCCTACATCATATCGTGTATACTTATTTATCCTCTTTTTCTTAAAATATGTATTACCTATAACTAAACCCCTTTCTATACAAAGTTCAATCAAAGGGCTCCCATTATCATTTACACCTGGCACCCCAAACTTACCTACCACACCCTCTCTAAAAGTTTCTCCTACTTTAGCATTCAAGTCCCCTACCACAATTACTCTCTCACTTGGTTCAAAGGCTCCTATACATTCACTTAACATCTCCCAAAATCTCTCTCTCTCCTCTGCATTCCTCTCTTCTCCAGGTGCATACACGCTTATTATGACCCACTTCTCGCATCCAACCTTTACTTTAATCCACATAATTCTTGAATTTACACATTCATATTCTCTTTTCTCCTTCCATAACTGATCATTTAACATTACTGCTACCCCTTCCTTTGCTCTAACTCTCTCAGATACTCCAGATTTAATCCCATTTATTTCCCCCCACTGAAACTCTCCTACCCCCTTCAGCTTTGTTTCGCTTAGGGCCAGGACATCCAACTTCTTTTCATTCATAACATCAGCAATCATCTGTTTCTTGTCATCCGCACTACATCCACGCACATTTAAGCAACCCAGTTTTATATATATATATATAATAAATATATATATATATATATATATATTATATATATATATATATTATATATATATAATTACTAGGTAACACAGAGCGACGAGTAGTAAAATCCAGTCAGTTCTGCCAAGTGATTAAAAAATCTGCTACTGTAGAATAAGTCAAACATTCAGTGATATAATTTTCACGTAACTTGTCGAGACTTACTCGACAATATGCAGCGCAGCTGCTGAAAAAAAGCTTAATTTGTCATATACCGATGAACTTCTGTTTCTTTATACTCCGTTGAAGTTTCAGTCTAAAACCTACTATCTTACCTCACCTCATTTTAAATCCCAGACCAACGATAGACTATCTCACCAGAATGTCCCACAATTGTCAGGTAATTCCCAGGTATCTATTTATTTTTTAGGTAATTTAGGTCAAGAGGTGTAAGGCAATATGCCCAAACACCTTTACTACCCCCAGGATTAAACTCAGATTTTTTGTTGATGGTCGAAGGTTCTGACACTGAGGAGATAACCTTTAACTATTCCACTATCCAAAAACAATGCATGTAAATGGTAAATGAAGAAGTATAGAGATTCCACATAAAACATGTCAGGTTTCGATTGATAAAAGAAATACATTAAACAGTGAAAGTGAAAGCGAAACTTTACAGAAGAACAAAGACACTAAACGTTAAAAATTACTACAAAGGTCCCAGCCAAATTATTTTTTTATTCTCACTGCAAATGAACGAAATACTAAAAGACAATAAAAAATATTTTTATAGTTAAAAATCTAAAATTATTGAAAATGCAAAAATGATCTTACGATAGTTTTAGTAAACCATGATGTGGTGCTTATTAAATTATGAAAGGGAAAACATTTGCTTCGTATACATGATGTTCATGATGTGGCGAGGCTTCGGTACTCTGTACTGTATCAAGGTAGCAAAAAATACTGAATCAGGCAGAAAAACTATACAGACTGGATGGGTAAGGCATGAGGTTAACCACAGGCGGGTGTTGATGTAAAAACAAAGCATGAAAGAATGATATATTATAGTTTGTTGTGCTTTGATGTACGCTAGCTTTAATAACCATGTCATTTGGTGCGATTAACGCAGTTGAAAGCCTCTGTGGTGGGGCTGACTGTTGTGAACGAGCATCAGTGCTCTTGATAGCCCTACCAGCTCGTACAACTGTGAATTATTTGCTGAAGCAGGTAACTCGGTCATAACTAGATCACAGTTACAGGTACCAGGTAACCACATCAGCTACAGGTATCAGGTAACTTCGTCGTAGTTGCATGTTCCAAGTATCTATCAGAGAATATCAGAGAGTGCCAAAGAGTAGCGGTGTGCACTAAACATTTCGGGAGCTTCTTTAAGCCAGTCAAACATCTCTAACCGAACTGTGATCGATGTCTACCAGGCGTCTTGCCTTCTGAAAATTTAACTAATATTATCAGGCAAACTTCCTTCAGTTGGAAACTGATATGTCACACTTTCTGTAGATGTAATAAGTTCTGTAGATATGAAGGTTTGTGACGACGAATCAGAGATAGCCAGTGTGATGTAGGGGGGTTAGGTGTGGGAATGTTGTCATGATGCAGGGGTCTAGGTGTGGGAATGTTGTCATGATGCAGGGGTCTAGGTGTGGGAATGTTGTCATGATGCAGGGGTCTAGGTGTAGGAATGTTGTCATGATAAGAACATAAGAACGAAGGAACACTGCAGAAGGCCTACTGGCCCATGCGAGGCAGGTCCAAGTCTCCTACCGGCTTAAGCCAATGCACCCAACCTAGTCAGGTCAGGTCACATTGACTTAAGGGAGGAACACGGCAACCGACCTGGTAGCACAAGCTATCAGGTCCAGTTCACACCCACCCACATCCACTCATGTATTTATCCAACCTATTTTTAAAGCTACACAACGTTCTGGCCTCTATAACTGTACTCGGGAGTTTGTTCCACTCATCCACAACTCTATTACCAAACCAGTACTTTCCTATATCCTTCCTGAATCTGAATTTTTTTTTGATGCAGGGGTCTAGGTGTGGGAATGTTGTCATGATGCAGGGGTCTAGGTGTGGGAATGTTGTCATGATGCAGGGGTCTAGGTGTGGGAATGTTGTCGTGATGCAGGGGTCTAGGTGTAGGAATGTTGTCATGATGCAGGGGTCTAGGTGTGGGAATGTTGTCATGATGCAGGGGTCTAGGTGTGGGAATGTTGTCATGATGCAGGGGTCTAGGTGTAGGAATGTTGTCATGATGCAGGGGTCTAGGTGTAGGAATGTTGTCATGATGCAGGGGTCTAGGTGTGGGAATGTTGTCGTGATGCTGGGGTCTAGGTGTGGGAATGTTGTCATGATGCAGGGGTCTAGGTGTGGGAATGTTGTCATGATGCAGGGGTCTAGGTGTGGGAATGTTGTCATGATGCAGGGGTCTAGGTGTGGGAATGTTGTCATGATGCAGGGGTCTAGGTGTGGGAATGTTGTCATGATGCAGGGGTCTAGGTGTGGGAATGTTGTCATGATGCAGGGGTCTAGGTGTGGGAATGTTGTCATGATGCAGGGGTCTAGGTGTAGGAATGTTGTCAGGTGTGGGAATGTCGTGATGCTGAGGTCTAGGTGTGGGAATGTTGTCGTGATGCTGGGGTCTAGGTGTGGGATTGTTGTCGTGATGCTGGGGTCTAGGTGTGGAATGTCGTGATGTTGGGGTCTAGGTGTGGGAATGTTGTCGTGATGATGGGGCCCAGGTGTGGGACTGTTGTCGGGATGCTGGGGTCTAGGTGTGGGATTGTTGTCGTGATGATGGGGCCCAGGTGTGGGAATGTTGTCGTGATGCTGGGGTCTAGGTGTGGGAATGTTGTCGTGATGCTGGGGCTAGGTGTGGGAATGTTGTCGAGATGCTGGGGTCTAGGTGTGGGATTGTTGACGTGATGATATTGCTGTCGTGATGCTGGGGCCCAGGTGTGGGAATCTTGTTGATGCTGGGGCCCCCGTGATGCTCCCAGGTGTGAGGGAAAAGTTCAATAGATAGGAGTAAAGTGATAGTTTCATTGCCGGCTACTTGTTAAGGTAGGGTAAGTCAAGCTCCCGGCTACTATTGCCCTGCCTTTTTCCCCCCACACCAAAAATGATAGTTTGATTGCCGGCTGCTTGTTAAGGTAGGGTCAGTCTAGCTACGGCTATCCCTTCCCCTCCTTCTTACCCCCCCCCCCGAAAGGTGACGTGTGGGGCTCCGGTCCAAACAGTAATCACTAGACTCACAGCTCCCAGCACTACTGTAAGTACATGCCTGCCTTGTATTCTAGTGGATTTATTGGTTGAAAGCTTCACTTTTGACCAATAATAAACTTAGTCCTTTCAGTCTTGCTCTAAGTTGACTGTTGTAATAATCACCACATCTTTTAGGTATTGTACTTATCATGGAGAGTGATTTCTTAAGCAGTGGGTAACCTGTCTATCTTTCCAGCTTGGATGACAGAGAGGGTCACCTGCCAATCAACGAGTAGAACTGATGGAGATGGACTAACGTCCTGAGACTTCCCCTTTTTGGATTTAATTACCTGTGCACCTGTATGAAATTGCAGGACGTAACCCCTCATCATTACAGCGGTAAAGAACCTGCTTTCCTGTCATCGGGATAGAATACTCAAGGCTATACTGTGAAGAACTAGCCAGTGGGTTGTCATCAACACCTGCGACCCCCCCCCCTATCATCAGCAACGGCTACAATTTCAACAACAGTGTCACCAACACCAGACACCCAAGTTTTATATTAGCATTGAATTCAGTTATCATTTATATTTTTCATTTTTCATTTTCTTTAATGTAGGATTAATATTTCATATTTAAGTGTTTTATATTTTCTATATAATAAAGTGTTTATGTTTGTCTGTTATTATTTCTTTTTCTATTCATTAATTTTCCTGAGGAGGAGCCAGCCTTGGTAATACTGTCTGAAGTTGTTACAGGGCTGAGTAAGCCTTCACAAGTGGCGACCTTGCCAGGATCAACTCTACTGAATCAAGATTCAACTCCATCTCGAATCTACCATTGGAACTTCAACGCCGCATACCACAGACGGTTACCACCAGCCATGAGTAATCATTCTCTATGGTAGGACTACAGTACAGGTATTTAAAAGATTTGGTGATTGTTATGGTCTCAATTTATTGTAAGTCAAGTCAAGGCAGGAATACTAGTTAATTCTGCCATCTATTTTTGTGTGAGCTTGAAACACTTTGGAGGATTAGACTCTAGGGACCCGAGATTTTCCAGTGACAATTTGTTTCATTGAGCTCTTTATTATATCAAGGGAACTGTCATAGGACACTCTTGATTTGTTGGTGAGAAGATTGGATGGTCAAGTGACCCCATTCTACTTACTGTTTGCTCGGAGCCGGCATAGAACCCTTCGTTTTAATTAATACATATTGTTTAATTGAAGCAGGGATCGAGCCCTCTGGTTTATTTACAGTTTGAGCGGAGCAGGAATTGAACCCTCCGTTTTCTTTAATACCCGTTTCATTTCCCCTGATAGTTTAAGTTATTCTTGCAAGCATGGAGGAATACCAGTTTTGGATGAACGCTGGAAGTAAGTTAGAAATAACAGGGAAAAATTTAGAATCTTTCATTAGTGCTAAGATCCAAGAAGGCTTGAAAGAGAGAGAATTGAGAGAGAAGAGAGACAGAAAGGGAAAGAGAAGAAAAAAAGGAGAGAGAGAGAATCGAAAGACAAGAGAAAAAGAGGAGAGAGAAGAAAGAGACCAGGAGAGAGAATTGAGAGAGAAATCCAAGAAAGACAGTTAGAAAGAGAAAGAGAGACAAAAAGGAGCGTGATAGACTTGATCGTGAAGAAAGAGCTAAAAACGTGAGAAAAGAGCTAAAATACGTGAGGAACAGGCTAAAATACGTGAGGAACAGGCTAAAATACGTGAGGAACAGGCTAAAATAAGAGAACTTGAGGAAAGAGCAAAGGATAGAGAAGTTGAGGAAAAAGCTAGAGAACTTGAGTTAATAGAGAGAGAAAAGGATCGCGAGCTCGAAAAATCTCGCCTTGAATTAGAGAATAAAAAGTTAACTTTTACACAACAACAATTAGAGGAAGGAGTAATGGAACAACGTGCAGTCAGTGCACATATTCCAACACCTAATTTACCTCCCTTCACAGAGGGGGAAGACATAACTTCATACATTATCAGGTTTGAAAATACCGCTACCCTCTGTGAATGGCCTGCTGACACCTGGGCTACCAGGTTAGGAATGTTATTTTCTGGTACAGCCTTGAATATCTATGCAACTTTGTCGCAGGATATCATATGTAATTATAACCTACTGAAGAAGGCAATCCTTAAAGCATATCAAAAAACCACTAATTCTTACAGGAAAGATTTCAGGTATGCCACCTTACAGCCTGGCCAGAACTTTCAGCAGTTACAGGTAACACTCTTTCGTTTGTTCGACTTTTGGATAGAGAGTTCAGGAATTGATCACAGTTATGAATCTCTTAGAGACTTCATGGTTGCTGACCAGTTCCTGACAGCTCTTCCCCATCAGATACGAACATTCATCAGAGAACGTAACCTGATTAAAGCTGAGGAAGTTGCTGAGGCTGCTGACCTGTATGCTGAGGCTCACAATTCCTATAAAGACCTAAAGGGATCGAACCCTAAGGGCAAGGGTTCATCAGACCTTAAGAAATCAAAGCCTCTAGTGGAAAGTAAAATGACTTCTTTTATTCCTGTTTGTCATTTGTGTGGTGTTAAGGGACATAAACGTCCAGATTGTCCTTCTAAGAAGGTCCAAAAAGTTGGAAGATGTTTTAAAGACTGTAATGACCAAGCACCCTTCTGTTCAGGAACAGTTAATGGACTTAATGTATCTACCATTTTACGAGACACTGGATGCACATGTATAGTCATTTCTGATAAGCTGTTCCCTAACCTTAAAGAAACTCATTCCTCTGCTATACTTTCAGACTACTTGGGCCGTACGGACACTTTTCCTACCATCCGTTGTTACATTAGGTCTAAATGGTTCACAGGTTGGTCTGAAGCCGTACTAGCTCCCATCACTTCTTGCTCCGTACTAATAGGTAATGTAAAAGGTGCCATTCTTCCTTCTGAGGTTGACCTTTCATCACCAAAGATGGACATAGGTGTTTCAGATCCTCTTTCTGTAGAGTCAGAGAAGCCCCTCGAAAGTTCAGATGAGACAATGTCTCGTGAGATTCATGTGGGATTAAAAACCAGTGATGATACTCTCGAAAGCGAGGTAGTAGGATCACCGGTTCACTTGTTAGATGAAAGTGAAGATATCACCTCCGATACCATAAATGTCTTGACTAGGGCTCAGACCAAAGCCCAGGCTTCTCCTACTGTCCATCCTTTGATTTTCCCTGACTTTAAGCCTTTAGATATATCGAAGGACTCCTTTGTCAATTTACAACGTAATTGCCCTTCTCTTCAGAATTGCCATAATGCCGCTAAACAAAATCAAGTTATCCAAAGGAAAAACTTTTCATATAAATTTGAATATATAAAAGGTATCTTGTACAAGTCAGTATTCAAATTAAATTCAGATGAGATAGACTATTCCATCTTAGTTGTTCCAAGTCAATGCAGAGAGACTGTTCTTAAAATGGCTCATGACCTGCCAGTGGCCGGACATTTCTCGCATCGTAAAACCTTAAATAAAATTAGGGAAACCTATTTTTGGCCAAAAATGTCCTCAGATATCACTACCTATTGTAGATCGTGTAAAGTTTGCCAACTGTCATCCTCCCGAGGTACCAGGCGAGTACCTATGGTCAAAATGCCAGTCTTTACGGTACCTTTTGAAAGAGTAGCTATTGACATCGTTGGTCCTTTATCTCCACTTTCATCTGGGGGACATAGATATATATTAACATTAGTTGATTATGCTTCGAGTTTCCCTGAAGCCATACCCTTAAAGACCATAACCACTACAGAGGTGGCTGAAGCCCTTTTGTCCATCTTCTCCAGAGTGGGCATCCCTAGAGAAATTTTGTCTGACCGTGGGACACAATTCACATCTGACTTAATGCAACATCTATACCAACTTCTGGGAGTGAAGCCTCTCTTCACCACACCCTATCATCCCAGCTGTAATGGGAGGATTGAGCGCCAGCATTCGATTCTCAAGTCCATTTTAAGGAAACTTTGCTCCCTTAAACCTAAGGAGTGGCATCGTTACCTACCCTGTGCTTTGTTTGCCATGAGGGAAGTTCCCAGTGACTCTTTGGGGTTTTCACCTTTTGAACTTCTCTATGGTAGACAGGCCAGAGGCCCATTGTCCATCCTTCATGACTTATGGACTAATGAGGAGGTGAGTGCTGAGGTTCAGTCTTCTTACCAGTTTCTCCTTGACCTTAGATCCAAACTTGAGGAGACCTCTGACATAGTTTCGAAAAACCTAAGCTTGTCAATGGACCAGTACAAAACCTATTTTGATTCCAAAAGTCAGAGGAGAAGTTTTAAAGTAGGGGATGAAGTTCTTGTACTTTTGCCTATCAAGTCAAATAAATTATTAGTAGCATGGAAAGGTCCATATAAAGTATTAAAAATTTGTGGGAAAGTTGACTACCTCATAGAAGTCAAGGGGAAACCTAAGCTTTATCATATCAACATCCTTAAGAAATATTACCGAAGAAATTCGGTTAACTGCCTTAATAACTTTGACTTAGTTTTTCCACACGAACTTGATACGACAACTGAAGAATGTAAGGTGTGCGTAATTGACACCTCTAACTTAGACTATGATGAAGAACTACATGACTTGGTGACTCTTGACCACTCGGACGCAACCAACATTAATATTAATGAATCTTTGGATGACCATAAGAGACATGAACTACTTCAATGTGTGAGTAACTTTTCAGACGTCTTTACTGATATTCCAGGTGTTACCTCCACGGTAGTCCATAAGATTGACTTAGTGACGGACAATCCTATCAAACGAAAATTATACCCAGTTCCAGTTCACCTTAGGGATGCATTTGACCGAGAGGTAGACAAATTATTAAAACTAAAGATCATTGAACCTTCAGTATCTTCATATTGTTCACCAGTAGTCATGGTTAAGAAGGAGGATAATTCATATAGACTTGCTATTGACTTCAGAGGCCTTAATGCTATAACTCGGTGGGATGCTGAGCCTATGCCCTTAATAGATAGCGATCTACACAAATTTTATGACGCTTCCTTCTTTTCAGAGATTGATATTGCGCAGGCATATCATCAAGTAATGTTAGATCCTTCTTCTAAGCAGTACACCGCTTTTCCTACACACCAAGGACTGATGCAATATAGAACTATGCCCTTCGGTTTGGTAACTGCCTGTGCTACCTACGTGAGACTGATGAGAAAGGTCTTGGGTAATATGCCAAATGTTTCAGTTTATTTTGATAACATTTACGTAATGACATCCACGTGGGGCGAACATATCCAAACATTAACATCAGTTTTGCGTAGGTTACGCTCACATGGCCTCACTGCCAAGCCGAAGAAATGCTTCCTTGGGTATAACAAGATTAGATATCTTGGACTGATACTTTCTAATAACTCTCTGCAGCCTCTCCCCAGTAAGATCAAAGCTTTATTAGAATTTAAATTCCCCAAAACCAAGAAGCTGATGCGTAGCTTTCTTGGTTCTGTAAATTTTTATGCACGGTTTACCCTGAACCTTACTGATCTTACAGGCATCTTATCCGACTTCCTTAAAAAGTCTGTGAAGGAACCTCTTGAACTTTCCGACGCAGCTCGGGAAAAGTTTAATGAGATTAAAAGTATCTTTTCGAAAGACCCTATACTTAAGATTCCAGATATTAATAAAACATTTTGTTTAAGAACTGATGCCTCCAATACTGGCTTAGGTGCGGTGCTACTACAATACCATGATGGTACTCCCTTCCCTGTATGCTTCCTAAGCCGGAAACTCCTTCCCGCAGAAACGAGATACTCCACCATAGAAAAGGAATGTTTGGCCCTTGTGTGGGGTATCTCCAAACTTAAATTTTATTTGCTGGGAAAAGAATTCATTTTAGAAACGGACCACAAACCTTTGATATACCTAGAAACTTTTAAGGGAACCAACAGTCGCCTCTTGAGGTGGACATTGGCACTCCAGGCTTTTAAGTTCCATATTGTGTATATCAATGGTTCATCCAATTATTTCTCTGACTGGTTAAGTCGTGACAGTCAGTAGATTTCTTGCCTTACGCGACTTCCATATGTTAGAACTTTTTCCTCGCCTATTCTTCTTATACTCCTTGACTATAAGTCTTGGTATGGGGGAGTGTGAGGGAAAAGTTCAATAGATAGGAGTAGCGAGGGAGTATATAGTAACAATAGTTTCATTTCCGGCTACTTGTTAACGTAGGGTAAGTCAAGCTCCCACTATTCCCGCCTTTTCTCCCCCACCCCGAAAGTGATAGTTTGACTGCCGGCTGCTTGTTAAGGTACGGTCAGCCTAGCTCCCGCTATCCCTTCCCCTCCTTCCCCCCCCCCCCCCCGAAAGGTGACGTGTGGGGCTCTGGTCCAAACAGTAATCACTAGACACAAATCTCCCAGCACTACTGTAAGTACATGCCTGCCTTGTATTTTAGTGGATTTATTGGTTGAAAGCTTCACTTTTGACCAATAATAAAAAAAGTCCTTTCAGTCTTGCTCTAATTTGAATGTTGTAATAATCACCACATCTTTTAGGTATTGTACTTATCATGAAGAGTACCTGTATGAAATTGCAGGACGTAACCCCTCATCATTACAGCGGTAAAGAACCTGCTTTCCTGTCATCGGGATAGAATACTCAAGGCTATACTGTGAAGAACTAGCCAGTGGGTTGTAACCAACACCTGCGACCCCCCCTCCCCCATCATCGGCAACGGCTACGATTTCAACAAGCAGTCACCAACACCAGACACCCAAGTTTTATATTAGCATTGAATTCAGTTATCATTTATATTTTTCATTTTTTCATTTTCTTTAATATAGGATTAATATTTCATATTTAAGTGTTTTATATTTTCTATATAATAAAGTGTTTATGTTTGTCTGTTATTATTTCTTTTTCTATTCATTAATTTTCCTGAGGAGGAGCCAGCCTTGGTAATACTGTCTGAAGTTCTTACAGGGCTGAGTAAGCCTTCACACCAGGTGTGGGAATGTTGTCGTGATGCTGGGGTCTAGGTGTGGGATTGTTGTCGTGATGCGGGGATCTAGGTGTGGGAATGTTTTCGTGTTGCTGGTGTCCAGGTGTGGGAATATTGTCGTGATGCTGGGGTCCAGGTGTGGGAATGTTGTGATGCAGGTGTCCAGGTGTGGGAATGTTGTGATGCAGGTGTCCAGGTGTAGGAATGTTTTGATGCAGGTGTCCAGGTGTAGGAATGTTTTGATGCAGGTGTCCAGGTGTGGGAATGTGATGCATGTGTCCAGGTGTGGGAATGTTTAGATGCAGGTGTCCAGGTGTGGGAATGTGATGCAGGTGTCCAGGTTTGGGAATGTGATGCAGGTGTCCAGGTGTGGGAATGTGATGCAGGTGTCCAGGTGTGGGAATGTGATGCAGGTGTCCAGGTGTGGGAATGTGATGCAGGTGTCCAGGTGTAGGAATGTTGTGATGCAGGTGTCCAGGTGTGGGAATGTGATGCAGGTGTCCAGGTGTGGGAATGTGATGCAGGTGTCCAGGTGTGGGAATGTGATGCAGGTGTCCAGGTGTGGGAATGTGATGCAGGTGTCCAGATGTGGGAATGTGATACAGGTGTCCAGGTGTGGGAATGTGATGCAGGTGTCCAGGTGTGGGAATGTTGTGATGCAGGTGTCCAGGTGTGGGAATGTTGTGATGCAGGTGTCCAGGTGTGGGAATGTGATGCAGGTGTCCAGGTGTGGGAATGTGATGCAGGTTTCCAGGTGTGGGAATGTGATGCAGGTGTCCAGGTGTGGGAATGTGATGCAGGTGTCCAGGTGTGGGAATGTGATGCAGGTGTCCAGGTGTGGGAATGTGATGCAGGTGTCCAGGTGTGGGAATGTGATGCAGGTGTCCAGGTGTGGGAATGTGATGCAGGTGTCCAGGTGTGGGGAATGTGATGCAGGTGTCCAGGTGTGGGAATGTGACGCAGGTGTCCAGGTGTGGGAATGTGACGCAGGTGTCCAGGTGTAGGAATGTGATGCAGGTGTCCAGGTGTGGGAATGTGATGCAGGTGTCCAGGTGTGGGAATGTGATGCAGGTGTCCAGGTGTGGGAATGTGATACAGGTGTCCAGGTGTGGGAATGTGATTCAGGTGTCCAGGTGTGGGAATGTGATGCAGGTGTCCAGGTGTGGGAATGTGATACAGGTGTCCAGGTGTGGGAATGTGATACATGTGTCCAGGTGTGGGAATGTGATGCAGGTGTCCAGGTGTGGGAATGTGATGCAGGTGTCCAGGTGTGGGAATGTGATGCAGGTGTCCAGGTGTGGGAATGTGATACAGGTGTCCAGGTGTGGGAATGTGATACAGGTGTCCAGGTGTGGGAATGTGATGCAGGTGTCCAGGTGTGGGAATGTGATACAGGTGTCCAGGTGTGGGAATGTGATGCAGGTGTCCAGGTGTGGGAATCTGATGCAGGTGTCCAGGTGTGGGAATCTGATGCAGGTGTCCAGGTGTGGGAATGCCATCGTTGAACAGGAGCACAGATTACGCACAGTATTGTCTTAGAATACCTGCCCCCTCAAGGGAGGTTCCTTGACGCTGGTGATGGGCTCTTGATCTAGGGAATTGGATCTCTGCTCCGGTTCCCTGAATTGAGCCTGAATACCTTCCATCCCTTTCCCCCCCAACGCGCTGCATAATCCTACCGGTTTAGCGCTCCCCCATGACTGTAATAATAATTAGAATACCTGCTTTAAATCGCGAACTGTAATGACATAAAAGACTATTTCTAACATATAGAATAAAATACATTTAACAAGGGAAAATTTACTTAAATCTGGCTTTGTCAAATAAGAACTTAATATGAACGATGTATCGTTATTAACTTTACATGTAATAAATATTTAAGGGGTACATATGTGAAAGAATATGCATCTTAATCTGGAGTATGCCTGGAGGGGCTTTCGGGGATCAACGCCTCCGCGGCCCGGTCCGTGACCAGGTTTCGCGGTGGATCAGTATCTGATCAACCAGGCTGTTACTGCTAGCCGCACGTGAACTGACGTACGAACCACAGCCTGGCTGGTTAGTTACTGACCATAGGTGCCTGTCCAGCTCCTCCTTGAAGGCAGCCAGGGGCCTATTGGTAATCCCCCTTATGTATGCTGGGAGGCATTTGAATACTCTTGGGCCCCTGACACTTACTGTGTTGTAACTCTTAACGTTCTCATGGCGCCCCTGCTTTTCACTGGGGGATGTTGCATCTCCTGCTTTCGTAGGGAGTGATTTTTCGTGCGCAGATTTGGCACTAGTCCCTTTAAGATTTTCCGAATGTATACTATGTATCCTTCTCGCCTGCGTTCCAGGGAGTTCAAATCAAGGAACCTCAACCGTTCTCAGTAATTTAGGTGCTTTACCGTACTTATACGTGCCGTGAAAGTTCTCTGTATATTCTCAAGGTCTTCAATTTCGCCTGCTTTGAAAGGGGCTGTTAGTGTGCAGCAATATTCCAGCCTAGACAGAACAAGCGATTTGAAAAGAATCATGGGCTTGGCATCTCTAGTTTTGAAGGTTTTCATTAAACGTTCTATCATTTTCCTAGCAGATGTGGTCGATACATTGTTGTGATCTTTGAAAGTGAGATTCTCTGACATTATCACTCTCAGATCCTTCATATTAGTTTTTCTCTCTATTGTGTGGTTGGATTTTGTTTTATACTCCGATACAATTTTTATTTCCTCGTGATTTCCAAAGTGGAGTTTATTGAAATTTGTCTTCGCTGAACTTCATATTGTTTTCTGCTGCCCATTTAAAGATTTGGTTGATGTCCGCCTGGATTTATTATTATAATCAAGGGGGAAGCGCTAAACCCGGAGGATTATACAGCGCCTGGGGGGGGGATATGTGGAAGGCATTCAGGCTTAATTCGGGGAACTGGAGCACAGATCCAATTCCCTAAATCAAGAGCCCCTCACCAACATCAAGGAACCTTCCTTGAGGGGTGTCCGCCTGGAGATTTGCAATGTCTTCGGTGGATGACACTGTCATGCAAATTCGGGTATCATCAGCAAAGGAGGACACGGTGCTGTGGCTTGTATTTCTATGTCAGATTTGAGGACGAGGAACAGGATGGGAGCGATTACTGTATCTTGTGGAACAGAGGTTTTCACTATAGCCGCCTCTGACTTTACACTGTTTACTATTCTTTATGTTATTTTTGTTAAGGAAGTTATAGATCCATCTAAGCACTGTTCCTGCATTTCCTTTATCATGCATTTTATGTGCTATTACACCATGATCGCACTTGTCGAGCGATGGACAATGGAACTTTGACCTTTCCAAATGATAAAAACTTCCCGATACTTATGAGAAACCTGACCTTCACAGCTGATAGAAACTGACATTCTGATCTTTCCACTTACTAGAAAATTCAGCTTTACAAGTGATGGAACTTATCAACATCTTGACCTTTCGACAAGATAAACAGGTACGAGAAATTGAGCTTTTCACTGACAGTTCTATAAGAAATCTTGCTAAGACTGATTTTCACATACATGTCAGGTCTCTTAACCACCGACTTTAAAAAGTGATTTAAAGATAGATCTACACTTCGGAAACAAGTGTGAAGACTTGTTGTTATGACATATTCTTATAGTGATGCCTCCTGTTACGTGAACTGGGGATTATATTTTTTTCGGTTGAACTTGAGTTTCGGCGGGATGGCACGCGGCTAAACTATGCCTTGAAGGTGTAATTTTATGTAAGGTAAATACTGAGGGAAGTCCTGTTTATAAATCTTGCATAGGTGGCTGCTAGGAGAAACATAGTAGAATGTATGCTTGCGTTGTCGTAGCGTCAATCCAATGCAAAAGTTGTTTTCCGAATGTAATAAATAAATGTTCAGTGGGTCCGGGGAGGCAAGTCCTGCTACAACCCTGGAGTCCCTAAGGTCAATGGCCTTAAAATAAGGCCCAAGACCTTAAGCTAGTGGCCCAATCACACCTTAGGTTCACAGGCCTTGATGTTTCTGTAGGCAGCGTCCCCAGTGACTGATTCAAATCACCCGAACTCAACAGCGCCTCTTCGTCTTAGAGGCCGGTGGCCCAAGAGGTTAGTGGCCCTAGAGGCCAGTGGCCCGTCACTATAGGGGCCCCGGGAGGGCCCGTGTTGACGTAATGTATCAACGTCAGGGAGCCAATTTATCATTGGCGACGCGGGCCATTGTCACCAGCGAGCTTTTCATTATACCCAAGTGGTGAGCTTTTCTCCGCGTTTTATCCATAACTTTTCTTAATACTCATGTTGGGAGGGAGATGATTTGAAGCCGTGTGTGTGTTAGAGCGAGGACGCCCGGAGACCGGAGACCGGAGACCGGAGACCGGAGACTGGAGACTGGAGACTGGAGACTGGAGACTGGAGACTGGAGACTGGAGACTGGAGACTGGAGACTGGAGACTGGAGACTGGAGACTGGAGACTGGAGACCGGAGACCGGAGACCGGAGACCGGAGACCGGAGACCGGAGACCTGGCCCGTAATTGATCTTTAATGTTCGCATCGCTGAATACACTAGAGTTTTTTTTCACTTATTCGTGAATGGCGATGTCTAAATTTTCGCTCGATAAAACTTTCTTTTTTTTTGAGAAGAAAATTAATACGAGGTGCTATTAAAGGAATTGTTGCGTGCCTTAATAATAGAGGAAAGCTAAACCTGTAGGGGTTACACAGCGTGGTAAGAATGGGAGGAAATAAAGACTGATCTAAAGAAGGGAAAGATACCTCCAATTCAAGGGATAAAGAACCCTTGACCAGCATCAAGGTGAGTTACAAGGTACTTACCGTAGTCTTCCACCAGGCAAATTAATTACATAGAGTTGCAAGCTGATTAATTTTTAAAGGAAGACATGATTATTTCATATATATATGCAATAAGATCACAGTAAACAGGAGATATCACAATATGCAGAACAACCACTGTGAAAAAATAATGAAATTCCAAGCGCTATCGTGATTGTTCACACTGTTATAGTTCGTTGATAATGAGAAAAATCACGAAAGCGCTTGGAATTTCACTATTTTTTTAACATACACACACAAACACATGCATACACACACACAAACACACACACACACACACATATATATATATATATATATATATATATATATATATATATATATATATATATATATATATATATATATGAAGCGACATCAATAATAGTTTAAGATTGCCCATTTTAACCCTTATTAGCAATAATAGGCCAAAAATATTAGCAGGTTGTGTGTGTGTGTGTGTGTGTGTGTGTGAGTGATGAAAAGAGTGACGGAGTAACGTATTCACTGTCCTTCTTACAAAAGTGAAAATAATGTATAGAAAATGAGCAAAGACAAGGAGAGAGGAAATGATACGAGAATGAGGGTGTAGGGGCAGTAGCTGTGAATGAGGGCGAGGGGAGGGTAGAGGGTGGAGGATGGGTGAATGAGGGAAGATGCCACAGCTGTGGTGGAGGGGTCTCCTTGAGCTGCGTGATTAAGGACAGATAACTAAAGCCAAGGATGAGGGGAAGAGGGAGCAGAGAAGACGAAGGAGAGAAGAGAGAGAATCTAAGATGAGATGAAAAGAGAGGGGGACTGAGGGAAGAAAGGAAGAAAAAGGAGAGAGAAAGACGGATAAAAAAAGGGAACAGTGAAAGGAAAAAAAGAGAGAATGAAAACAAGAGAAAAGGGTAAAACGGCAAAGAGAACAAGAGAGAGAAAGAGAAAACGAAGAAGGTAGTGGACCATACAAGACCACTCATCTCTCGCCTCGACCCGGCCGTAAGAGTTGCCATTTCAGCAATCTTGAACACTGACATATTGGTTACACTATATCTGCATTCACCTTAATTACAACACTTCGTCAGCAATCATTCGTTCTCAACTGACTCTTATTTGTAACGCGCTCTTTAATATTAGGAAAGCGAAGTTCACTGGCGAAAAGAAAACTCTGGTTCAGATATGTCTCCAACCTCACCTGTTCTATGTAATTTATTTATTATTAATAGAGTATTCACTTACTGTATAAAGGGAGTATAATAATTGTTCCATCAGGATCATGTTTTGAAATTAGCTAAGTTAGGACAGCAGCTCTCAGCAGGAAACTATAGACAGATATCTGTGTCTATTTTACATAATTCTGTTTCAGCAAGTGCTTATCTGATTGAAAAGTTTAATAGGGTTTTGATAAAGGCTCTAAAAGGAAAGGGTCTCTGATTCTCTCGGGATGAAAAGGTACTGGCTAGCCATTTTCCTATACTCGTTGAGTTTCTGTGCTTCCCTGTGATCAGGAGCAGCACTGGTGACCAGCGCTGAACAGAATGTAGATGTTGGCCAGGACATATACACTAGTCCTGACCCATTTGCATGCCACTCGTTCAAGTTGTTGGCTAACAGTCATATGCCAGTGAACTTTGGCATGTTTTTTTGTTTCCACTGCCCCACACAGATAAGCATGACTGTCTCTGTCTCTGTTTGCCTCTGCTTCTGTCTCTCAGCTGGGTTTCTCTTTGGGATCTTCCTGACGTTCCAGTGCTAGAACTTGCATAGGTCATACCACGAGAACTATAATCTTGAGCTACAGATTTGCTTTAAATAAGCTTGTATTTTGCAAAGCGGAGAGCCACTGTCATACAAAGGGTTTGTGGGTCAAGACGCTTACTATTCGCAGGGATGAAAACTGTTAGGCGAAGATCGCCTGAGTGTTGTGCACTCACAGTTAAAAGGTGCATTCTCTCCATCTCATAGCTTGCAACCACTAACATTGATGAGGAAGCCTTTTCCACGATCGGGGTGTCCTAAATGGATTGCTTTCGAGTCAAGGTTTCAGGTCTATTTTTCAGGTTTGAAAGGGTGTCACGAATGCTGGTGCCACTACTGTAACTCGGATAATCTACTCCTACCAGATTACGTGTATGGTTTATTAGAATTTCTTCCACCATTTCGTTGTATCCAATGAAAGTAGATCAGAAGTCTGGTAAGACAACCTGAGAGGCTATACGTATGCTAGTCTACCTAGTCTGAGTAGAAGTGCAGGATGTCCGTAGATACAGTGTGGCCATCAATATCATCTTCAACGATGACCACACATGGCATTCACAATTATTATGACATCTTTAACGACAGTTGTAACTCACTAATGGTATTAGATCCTGTGGAGGAGAAGGTCTGACTGTGGATATCGACAGAAATCTTGTTCCATAACTTACTCCATCCACCTCACCCCTAGTCAATTGGGAATAGAAAGTTGCCAAGCTTATCTTGCATTGAAGAAGCTTTTAAAGAGTGTGAGAGTGTGTTGCATCAGATGTCAGTGGCGATGCTTTGACTTAATAAACATCCGAACCGAAGCTCTATTGTACACATTAAAACGACATACGTCTAATAAACCAGGTATGCGAGCTCATTAAATACGAAGGACAAAGGCATAGCTATTCTTACCCACATTGCCTGTTGATGCTTGTGGATACAGAAAACAGATATTATGTTACAGGCGCCTCGGCTGTGATCTTTTCCTGCCATTGCCATAAGGAGTAAAAGCAAGGAAAAAAATTATCCTTCTATCACCATTTGTGACGCTGTCACAACCGGTGACTGAATGAAGGAAACGAAGATGTCATAGGTGTCAGTGATGTCCAATGAGTCAGCGCTTTGTCAGTTTCCTGGAGAGCAAAACGCTGCTGCAATAAAATGTTACATTAGTTGCATCTGTGTCCCTTTACCTAACATTTTGTCAGTAATTCTACTATTATTACTATCCATGATAAATATTATACGGGCCAAACTTTACCAGGCTTCATAACGACTGTATTGGCGAATGTCTTGAAAAGGGAAATGCTGGGCACAAGTAAATCACTGTCATCACCCTTTACTACCATTTTCTCTCCATCTAGTTCGCAATCTGTTTCAGCAATTAATGTATCAGTGTCATCAGACGAACCATTGTGTCAGCAGACTGTAGGTTTATCTTTTTAAATCTATTATTAAGGAAATCTACTCGTAGTATTGCTGTGCCTGCACTTTTGTTTTACAGCAACTTCAAGAGAGACGTGATTGGAAGCTCGACGATTTTGTTCCTGACTTTTGTTGGTGTTTCTGGATAACAATCGAAGACTCAAATGCTTTATTTCCATATTGTTTGATGACTTAATTTAAGTAGACTTTCAGGACAACCTGGTACACTGAGAGTTGAGATTACACACTGCTTTACGAAGTAGGTGACCACCACCCACTACATGGATCTTCAACTTCCTAACAAATCGAGCACAAAGAGTAGTGGTCAACAGAGTTAAATCGGAGGCTGCCATAGTGAAGAGCTCTGTTCCACAAGGCACAGTACTCGCCCCCATCTTATTCCTTATCCTCATATCAGACAGACAGAGATGTACACCACAGCACCGTATCATCCTTTGCGGATGATACTAGGATCTGCATGAGGCTGTCATCTGCTGAGGACGCGGTTAACCTCCAAGAAGATATAAACAAAGTTTTCCAGTGGGCAACGGTAAACTATATGATGTTCAATGAGGACAAATTCCAACTACTCCGTTATGGAAAACTGGAGGAGATAATAACTAGAACAGAGTATACTACTGACTCCGGCCATACAATAGAGCGGAAAAATAATGTAAGGGACTTGGGAGTAGTAATGTCTGAGGATCTCACTTTCAAGGATCACAACAGTGCCACGATCGCACGTGCAAAGAACATGATAGGATGGATAATGAGAACTTTCAAAACGAGAAATGCCAAGCCAATGATGATCCTTTTCAAATCACTTGTTCTCTCTAGGCTGGAATACTGCTGTACATTAACATCTCCATTCAAAGCAGGTGAAATCGCAGATCTAGAGAGTGTACAGAGATCTTTTACTGCACGTATAAGTTCTGTCAAGCACCTTAACTACTGGGAACGGTTGGAAGCACTTGACTTGTACTCGTTGGAACGCAGGAGGGAGAGATATATCATAATCTACACTTGGAAAATCTTGGAAGGAATGGTCCCAAATCTCCACACAGAAATCACTCCCTACGAAAGTAAAAGACTGGGCAGGCGATGCAAAATGCCCCCAATAAAAAGTAGGGGCGCCATTGGTACACTAAGGGAAAACACCATAAGTGTCCGGGGCCCAAAACTGTTCAACAGCCTCCCATCAAGCATTAGGGGAATTGCCAATAAGCCCCTGGCTGCCTTCAAGAGAAAGCTGGACAGATACCTAAAGTCAGTGCCGGATCAGCCGGGCTATGGCTCGTACGTTGGACTGCGTGCGGCCAGCAGTAACAGCCTAGTTGATCAGGCCCTGATCCATCGGGAGGCCTGGTCATGGACCGGGCCGCGGGGGCGTTGATCCCCGGAATAACCTCCAGGTAACCTCCAGGTAACATACTGGAAGTATTCACAGTCTTCCCAAGGCCGCGTGATTCAAGTAGAGTTGTGAGTGTTTCGCTGCTTCTCTTCCTCGTTAAAACCTCATCAAAGAGCGAAGAAGGTTTAGGGTCTAGCTCATAGGTCATAACTGGCCAGTTGGTCATCCTCTTAACCTTTACGTATATAACTCTTCTCAATAGCTGAGGATTATTATTATTATAATTAAGGGGGAAGCGCTAAACCCGGAGGATTATACAGCGCCTGGGGGGGGGGGCATGTGGAAGGCATTCAGGCTTAATTCGGGGAACTGGAGCACAGATCCAATTCCCTAAATCAAGAGCCCCTCACCAACATCAAGGAACCTTCCTTGAGGGGTCAATAGCTGAGGAGAGTGGGTGTGATAACATCTAGGCTAGGTAAGATTCGTCAGTGTTTTACAGTAAGCAGTATGGACGCTTACTGATGTTTATTCAGCAATTTTTCAATCCTCGAGTCACAAGCACAGTCTGTAAAAACATTAAATGGAAGCAAGCGAAGATAATGTCCACTGATCATTTGTAGATCAGAAGAAAATAAAAAATACTGCCCGTATGGACATATCGAACTATATTAATCACAAAAGATTGCTTCTAAATGAGGCCTTTATTCTCAAATAAATAATACTTGGAAAACGAATACGAAGTAAATATTTTTTTTAATTATAATAAATTTGTATGCAGATTTTATTAAATGTGAATTCACATGAAATTTACAAATATATAATAAATTATGTCACTGAAGTTATTTATGCTGGAATGATTTCCTTTGACATACCTAGTTACTGTTTGCCATTATAACACAGAAAAAAATAATGACAACGGAAAATAACTAATAATATATTGATTAATTTATTGAACACTATAGTGAACTGGTATCGTCATGTAATGCAACAAAATTAAGTGTCTATACACCAAATAATTTTTTATTCTGTCATTATCTTACAATGTAAGCAGCTGTGCAATGTACACACTGCAATCTGCACAAATTAAACAGTGCCAGTGTCAGCAACGTATGGATGACGTGTAAACCAAACTACAGGAAGCTTCACTGACATTGTCAGTGACGCCTCGTCTTCTTGGTCATTTCTCTGTGTCAATAAGAATTAAAAAAAAAAAAAACATAGCTAATAAGACACTAAATAAATCTGAAGGATTTTTTGAGATAAAACGAATTTTAGCAGCTGTTTAGCTTACAAAATTTACCGATACGACGGCTATTTTATTTAAAATAGAGGATAACGCAAGGATGTCATGTTACTTTTAACATATTGTTCTAGATGTATTCATTTACATACAAAATAATCACTGGGGAAAAAATAATGAATTTCTAACAGTTTTCGCAATTTCTCACAATTCCTTGATTATTTTAGAAATCACGAAAGCGACTGGAAATTCACTATTATTTTACAGTGGTTATTTTGCAATTTGTGATAGCACCTGTTCACTGTGATCTTTTTGCATTTCTTTACATATCTCCAAATTTTCAGCTTTTATTTATTTCCAATTCATGTATTCACTGTCAAGTTTCAGGGCTTAGGAATTGGAGGTAATCAGGTTTAAACCAAGAGTAGGAGAAGGGGGTAGCCTAAAATCCTTGGATCAAGACACCTTCACTATCATCAAGGTACCCAACTTGAAGGAATAAACCACAGTTGCCTTAAGTAGTTATCTGGTTCGTTGGCACTAAAAGGAATCAGCTGCAAGAGAACGAAAAGTCACAATACTATGACGGGAACAATACATAAATAACCCGCACATAGAAGAGAGAAGCTTACGACTTGTAATTCGTAAATGGTCTGAGTCTGACCGAAACATTATCGTAAGCGGGTTATTTGTGTATTGAACTGCAAGAGAGTCGTTATTGAACTGCGAGAGAGTCGTTATTGAACTGCGAGAGAGTCGTTATTGAACTGCAAAAGAGTCGTTAAGGTTGCATTTCACCTGTACTATACACCACCTGTCAAGGATATTTTATCACCCAAAAATAAATTAATCGGTCACCGTATTTATAATGAAAGATACACACATCTCTGGGCATATACACTGAGATACTCATCCCTTAGTGTTTATACTATGTGGCAAATCTTAAATGTTACGATAACTGAGAGAGCGACGAATGACGCAGCTACGAAACAAAGGAACAAGGGAACGAAGAAATAAAAAAAAAACATGAAATTAGGAAAGGTGGACCGAGGGAACAAAAGAATGAAGAAACAAGGAAACGAAGGAGAGACGGACCGAGGGAGAAAAGAAGCGATGAAATGAAAACATAAGGGAACGAATAAACAGCAGAACGATAAAATGAGGGACAACCAAACGAAAGAACAAGGGAACCAGGAAACTGGCCGAAAACTTCAACAAAAGTGTACTTAATTCATCGTACGATGGGTTCAAGGTATAAAAATCAACAACAGAGGGAATAGAGTTAATATGACAATTTGCCATAGCAGAGAAAGAAAGAGAGAGAGAGAGAGAGAGAGAGAGAGAGAGAGAGAGAGAGAGAGAGAGAGAGAGAGAGAGAGAGAGAGAGAGAGAGAGAGAGAGAGAGAGAGAGAGAGAGAGAAAACAGGATAAAAATGTTGTGATAATACCTCACCAGCAGTACGGGAGAAAAATTAAGACGAATTTTGGTGTAGGCAAGATGATCTGTGTCTCCTGGGAAATTCGCTCTACTCGGCTCCTCCCCGTATGAATAAACCTTTGTTCACGGTGAATTATTTGGCCACGCCAACAGGGGAACTTCTCTACCGATATCTCTTTCTTTCGTAGGATTTGCGTTTTAGCCAACAATAGTCGGCCTTCATGAAAGAAGACTAAACGCCTATTGAATGCTTAAACTCGGATTATTGTTTTGGTCTCGGATTCAAAGCCACAGCTTAAGCACTTTCTTGTAGTTCATGTTACGTTTAATTTCTCCCATGACAAAATATGTTACAGACGAGCTTAGTGAGCTTGTATAGATATCTTGCTTTTCATTTAATTGGAAAACGATTCGTAGGTGCAAAGAAGTATACACAGAACACCCTTTCAGAGATATGTAATATTGTGCTCTCACATACAGGCATTACTTCTCCCACGCACGTCTCACATGTAAACACGTGTAGGCATCACATGTGCTCACACAAAAGCAACATTCCGTATACAAAGAGGAGAGAGGCTTGACGTGTACACGTACTTATATTAAGATTCATGATTTCACTGGAAAAATATTTTATTTTCAAGGAGAATAAATGAAGGAGAGAAGTGTTTGTACTTTGGTATAGTTTCGTAAGAGGAAGTGTATATTTAATAAGTCACTAAACTACATCTGGCCCAACACGGAGATCCCTCAAGCTGGGGTCCTCGAATATTCTCAGTACTGCGTTCTGAAATGGACTGGGGTATTCGAAAACTCTCATACTTGGGGTCTCAGATAGACTGGAGTACTTGAAAACCCTCACACATTTGGGTCTAAGATGGGCTAGGGTCCTCGAAAACCCCCATCCCTGGGGTAAACATGAACTGGGATCCTCTCAAACTCTCAAATTGGGGTGTAAGGTGGACTGGGGTTAACGACGATCCTCACAACCTGCACATAATGTGGACTGGAGTCCCTGGAAATCTTCACAGTAGAGCCTAAAGTGGACTGGGGTCCACAGACATAAACAACTGGAGTCTAACTAATAAGGGCTGAAAATATAATAATAGAAGTCATGTAGGCACTTACTGCTTAATTTATTTTAGGAGTGCTGGCATTTGCTCGCATTTACTATTTATGTATTATTAATTTTGTCTTTTAAAAAGCGTAAACCATGTGACAGTCTTTCCTGGATGATATGAAAATTGCTGGGAAGTATACTAATGGAAAACAGTACAGACAAATTGATGAATAAGATGCAGGTACAATTTGACAATATAGATACCCAAGTGTTGCAGATGTAAATTATTCATCAGGAACATGCAATGGAACAATCTTTTAATGTAGAATTATGCTACTGTGGCTTTTGCGTCGAAATTTTACAGAGACGTTGCACTCCGTGTAGAGCTGTATTAAGTAGTGAGTTAAATGAAGCTCCTCACAGGCGAAACGTTATCTCACTAAAAGCTTGATCTGGAACTTGTTTGTATGTGTTTACCATTTCCTCAGCTGTTCCACCTGGGGGTGGCTCCTCCCCTGACCCACCTGACAAGTTTGAAAGATGAATCTAATTCAAATGTAACTTATTTTTTACTTCTGGATCTTTTCCTGGGATCTTTTAAGGCTTGCTCGTGATACATAAATTAGATTATCATTTCCTGGGGTCTTGTAAGGCTTCCCTGTGATACATATATTAGACGAACTTTTCCTAGGGTTTCGTAAGGCTTCCTCCTGATTTATTAACTAAATGATCTTTTCCTGGGGTCTTGTAGAGCTTCCTCATGATACACGGATGATCTTTCCTGAGTTTTCTGGTCTTCCTCGTGATACATAAATTAGATGATCAACTGTGACTTACATTGTCAGCAACCGACAACTCTAGCTATTATTTTCACGTTTGTTTTACTCTTTTTATTTCTCTCACAGACAGCTTATCTAAGATATTTGTTTTTTCTGTGGAAGGAACAATGAATTGAAATGCTATTAGGTTTCCCTGAAGAGTTACAATTCGGTGTTGTCATATTCTTTCTCGTAGGATCTCGGTTTTAGATTGAGAATGCGCCATCAGATTGGCTTCAAACTTTTCAGAGCCGTGAAACTCTAGGCACATGCAAGTTCTCTCTGATAATTTTCATATAGACCATTCCGGGTTTGTCGAATCCGTGGAATAAAATGGAATCTTTATTCAGTTATCTTGCAAATGCCTCTTTCGAACTAATTTAGTCATTAATGACTGATGCATCTTAGCAGGATGGCACCCAACAAATTTAGGAATAGGAGACAAATAGATAGTTAATTAACTTGAAGCTGGTGGATTGTGGCAATAAATGAAGAATAACTCTTTTGATAGACTACAAACTTTTGGTGATGGTTTGACTTTGCTCAAAGGAAGGTTTGCGCTGATTTTGGGGATACAAATTTTAGTGTACAAATTGGATTTCGTGCAATAACTTGAGTATATATCTTTTGATCGGCTTCAAACCCGAAACATTTGTATGTCCCACTTAGATATTTTTTCCTAAGTGATCTTGAGCTGTGAAAGTGTCATCAGTGTATTTCCGCTCTTCTGTCAGGAAATCATTGTCGGAGATAACCAGTGCTCGAAGAGAACAGTGACGACAACATTCTGGATCTTTATGTAATGGTGAGGGAAAAAATGACCTCGCTCATCCAGGTGAGCTTCCAGTACAATTTGTTTTTGGATGTGTTACCTTCTATGATGAGGCAAACATGAAGGGTAAAGAGTCGTCTTTTTCTTCTTTTAGAGTAAATTGTATAGAAGATTCCACGAAAGTGAGAGCATCATTTATCTGATGAAGGTTCAAATGTCTGGGAACGATGATCAGAACGTCATTCACATATCTTAGTCATGTGATGCTGCGTGTAACAATGTGAGTGAATCAGTATTTCTCAAGGTTCTCGGGATAAACGTTGGCCAAAACGGTGCTGAGGGGTGATCCCATTGACGCATATGCTTTACTTATGTTTATAGAGAACATTCCTGGAAGCAAAGATTGAATCAGAGAAGACTTAACGAAGTCCATGAAGCCCTGTTTAGGGAGAGGGAGAGGTAGGTCGCCAATCGAGTACCGTAGAAAGGAAATAATCTGATGTACTGGAACCCAGGTGCAGAGTTCTAAGGTCTTGATGATCAACTGGTCGAGTTTTGAGAGCAGGTTCCCTGAGTGAAGATGACTTATTGAGCCTGACCAAAAGTATGGAAAGATGTTTGGCGAGAATATCCGCCAAACAGTGGATGTACGGTTTTGGGCTTCGAAGCAAACCGAAACATTGTAGTAGTAAAATATGTATCCCTGCAACTTAGTGTCATATTATCCACTTGTCTGCTTACGATTTCTTCTATTATATTTCTCGCTACAAATGAATGAATCCATCGATGTTGCAAGTTTAACAACGTTACTTGTATTTGTGCATCATATACATAAATCTTACATTAAAGAAGATGTGCATTTTTGCAAAGCCTTTTGCTACCAATACGACGGGTTAAGAAACAGTAAATTTGATCCGATCATTCACGTAGAAATGTAAATATCCTGGCATTTATGCGCTACAACATACACTGACGAAGCCACAGCTGTGGTAAGAAAAATGTCAGGTGCTGTGGCGCACACAAAAAATATTACTCAACATGTTGAGAATGATCATTGTCTTCATTGACATGCACTTCTAATTAAACACATGTCAGGAAACCTAAACAATGAGTTCAACGAGGTAGTCAAAATTGTCCTTTTCATCAAAGCAAGACCACTCGAGTCCAGGATATTTAGGTCCCTGTGTGAAACAATGAGAATTTTGCATAAAACATTACTGCTTCAGACCCAAGTTCGATGTCTATCTCATTGGAAAGTGTTGACTCGGTTTAAGAGTTGAGAGAAGTAACAAAGTCTTTTGTTTTTATTGGAGCGTCCCTTTGAACTAACACTAAATAACAAAAGTAGGATACAGAAAGTGACATACTTGGCGGATGTATTTATACAACTCAATGAACTTAATATAGCACTGCAAAGCATTAATGGAATAAGAGACAAATGTAGTGCATTTGTGTATCTTTTTTTTCAGTCGTCAGGTTATTTTATGTTATTTCTCATTCTAATAAACATTAATATAGTGTCAAAGTTCAGAGTAAAATGAATGCAGTTCATCTGAAACTCAAATTTTGCCTTGTGTTTCTATGAAAAATCTGGTGGGCTTTTCTAACCTTAGCGATTATTTATTTATTAAGAATGAAGATTCCCCGTAATGAAAATGTCAAAATTATGGTGACACAACGAACATTTCAAAATTATTTCCTTGCTTATGTTACTCTCTAAAATATGCTTAAAAAGAATGACTTACAAATGTTTCGACAGATGTCGCTTAAAAAAAAAATCAGATTAAATTTATTACTTTTTGCATTCAAATGCAAAAATATTATAATGAAGTTGTCAGCCGAACCTTAAAATATCTTAATGGTTTAACAATCTTTCCGTAAGAGATAGTTCTCTTTATATACGGTAACAAACTAAACTATAGAAGGTAAACAAAGTATGATCTCCGCTTGCAGCAAACATGAATTGTTGCCACTACTGAACTTTTATCCCAAGAAAAACAATAACACTGTAGTCATCTCCCAGTCATTCCTTTGCTTACTTATAAAAATAATCCCTTCAGTAACTGTAATATTGCTCACTTTAAACTATTTAACAATAAAAAGATCAATTCTACTACAAACATATTATTTTAAATACTTATTTGGTCGGTAAACAGGTGAACAATAATAATAATAATAATAATAATAATAATAATAATCCTTTCTTATATCTTTATATACTTACACTACATACTTTTTTTTGTAAAATTCAAATAACTGTCTTTACATATTTTCGATATTTTATAATCTTGCATAAATTGCATTACTTGATAAGTAAAACGAATATGAACAGTATTTTAATCATCATCTTGTCGGTATTTTATATTATTGTCAACATATATTACTTTAATTCTTCTTTTAGGAATTCAAGTATTTTTCTCTGGTGGTGAAAAGATTACGTGAAGCCTTAAAAACGCTATATTAATCTATTAACGAAGCTATATATTAATGTCATTTTCGATGTGATAAAATTTAAGCTTTTGGTCACGGTTCCTGGAATTTGATTTTTTTTTGTAATATACAAGGCTCCACGACTTGGAAAAGTTTGAAAATCTCTTCACCAGAGGAGAGCTGAGCAAAGTTTGGGAGCGGCATTTATGTGTAAAGGTCAGATTTGACGGCGGTTAAGTTCAGCCAACAGGAGGAGACGAGATGTACACAATAATTTACAGCTAATCCTTTCTCTTCCTAAATACTGATAAAAAATATCATTCCTCAATTTAGTAATTACTGTAAAATGCTAAAAAAAAAAAAAAAGGTTCCACTTACAACAACAACAATAATAATAATAATAATAATAATAATAAAATGATAATAAATTATTATTACTATTATTAACAGTAGGAGTGGTAATAGTATAGTAGAAGTGACTCAGTAATAGTACTGGCTATTAATCTTAATTTTAAAGGGGTGCACAAGTTAGACTGCGGAAGGTCTCGGTCATATGACCAAAAACTACAGTAGTGGGTCATCATATGATTAAGACAAGCGTCATGAAACACTTGTCCTGTTTCCTGACGAATCTTACCTAAAATGATCTAACACAGCAGCTACAGTAGCAGTATTATTATCATTATTATTATTATTCGTAATAGTAGTAGCAGGCCAAAACGATATGGGATCGAGTGCTCGGCTAGTCGCAGTATTGTTATTGATTATATATCACTAGTTCGTGGTTACAGTATTATATATACTGCTTGTGGAGGCTAATATACCAAATGGGGAGTAGAATGAAATAAACTTTGAAGCACCCATACCATCGTATGTCCTCGCATCATGGTAAAACACCTAGCTCTGCTGGATGCGTGATTCTTGTAGGATTGTATGGTCCCGTGAGTTAGAGCGTCGTGAATTTTCTACAACTCGTTCATGGTTACAGCTATATAATATATATATATATATATATATATATATATATATATATATATATATATATATATATATATATATATATATGTATATAAATATATATATACTATATTTTCTGATCAAACGTGCAATATATAAACAGGTATATAAAGAGATAAATCGCAATCGGCGGAATTCGAAAGCACGTGTGGGGAGTGGCATAGCTCCCTAAGTGACGCTTTAGACCACATCTGTGGCTGAGTGGTCTAGAGCGTCATTGGGGAGCTATGCCTCTCCCCACATGTGGTTTCGAATCCCTCTGATTGCGATCTTTTTCTGTATAGTATTTATATTTTACACACACAAACACACACACACACACACACACACACACACACACACACACACACACACACACACACACACACACCAAGCCTTAGACTTTATAAAGGATATAATACAAGAATTAAAAAAAAGCTCTGAACAGAATACAGGATATTACAACTAAGTGCTTATTTATGCAAGAACTGTAGAGGAGTCACCAGTCAGACAAGTTAACTCACGAGGTTGATCAACTGCTACATCAACGAGGTATTAACAAGTGTGTAAGATGGCAGGTACTAGCAAGCCTGTAGGATGGCAGGTACTAGCAAGCCCGTAGGATGGCAGGTATAAACAAGCCTGTATGATGGCAGGTACTAGCAAGCCTGTAGGATGGCAGGTACTAGCAAGCATGATAAATTAGACACATGTGGAACACTTGGGTATCTTTAATGAGGCGAAACGTTTCTTCATTAAAGATACCCAAGTGTTGCACATGTGTCTAATTTATCAACTTGTCGGTTCTCTGAACCATTCATCTACACTAACAAGTGTGTAGGACACACTTACACAGTGAAGCATAAATAAGCACCAAACACAATGAAAAATACCATACACAGTGAAACAAATACTATACACAGTGAAACATAAATACCATACACAGTGAAACAAATACTATACACAGTGAAACATAAATACCATACACAGTGAAACAAATACCATACACAGTGAAACATAAATACCATACACAGTGAAACAAATACCATACACAGTGAAACATAAATACCATACACAGTGAAACAAATACCATACACAGTGAAACAAATACCATACACAGTGAAACAAATACTATACACAGTGAAACAAACACCATACACAGTGAAACAAATACTATACACAGTGAAACAAATACCATACACAGTGAAACAAATACTATACACAGTGAAACATAAATACCATACACTGTGAAACAAATACCATGCAATGTGAAACATAAATAAGCACCATACACAATGAAACATAAATAAGTACCATACACAATGATACATAAATAAGCACCATAAACAATGATACATAAATAAGTACCATACACAATGATACATAAATAAGCACCATAAACAATGATACATAAATAAGTACCATACACAATGATACATAAATAAGCACCATAAACAATGATACATAAATAAGTACCATACACAATGATACATAAATAAGCACCATAAACAATGATACATAAATAAGTACCATACACAATGATACATAAATAAGCACCATAAACAATGATACATAAATAAGTACCATACACAATGATACATAAATAAGCACCATAAACAATGAAACATAAATAAGTACCATACACAATGATACATAAATAAGCACCATAAACAATGATACATAAATAAGCACCATACACAATGATACATAAATAAGCACCATACACAATGATACATAAATAAGTACCATACACAATGATACATAAATAAGCACCATAAACAATGATACATAAATAAGTACCATACACAATGATACATAAATAAGCACCATAAACAATGATACATAAATAAGCACCATACACAATGATACATAAATAAGCACCATAAACAATGATACATAAATAAGCACCATACACAATGATACATAAATAAGCACCATAAACAATGATACATAAATAAGCACCATAAACAATGATACATAAATAAGCACCATAAACAATGATACATAAATAAGCACCATAAACAATGATACATAAATAAGTACCATACACAATGATACATAAATAAGCACCATAAACAATGATACATAAATAAGCACCATAAACAATGATACATAAATAAGCACCATAAACAATGATACATAAATAAGCACCATAAACAATGATACATAAATAAGCACCATACACAATGATACATAAATAAGTACCATACACAATGATACATAAATAAGCACCATAAACAATGATACATAAATAAGCACCATAAACAATGATACATAAATAAGCACCATAAACAATGATACATAAATAAGCACCATAAACAATGATACATAAATAAGCACCATAAACAATGATACATAAATAAGCACCATACACAATGATACATAAAAAAGCACCATAAACAATGATACATAAATAAGCACCATAAACAATGATACATAAATAAGTACCATACACAATGATACATAAATAAGTACCATACACAATGATACATAAATAAGTACCATACACAATGATACATAAATAAGTACCATACACAATGATACATAAATAAGTACCATACACAATGATACATAAATAAGTACCATACACAATGATACATAAATAAGTACCATACACAATGATACATAAATAAGTACCATAAACAATGATACA